>NW_011476268.1:0-19507 GCF_000754665.1 Bison bison bison | reverse complement strand
CCTCCCATTCATCTTCCCACTCCTATAGAGTAGGATCGAGTAGGGTTAACCTGTTTTCTTATACATAAAATGGGAGCATCTAGCTTGATCATGGTTTATAAACTGGACCTTTTGGACCTCTAGGGTATCTAGGATTTATTGGCTTTCTGTGTTGTGATTCTGGGTGAGATTTCATCCAAAGAAAGATAGAGGGACACTATACGGCTTCCCGATCTGCACCCCTCTAGAGAAAGGGTCACTGTGCCATGTTCATTATTACATCACCAGGGTCTACTGCATCCCACAGTAGACCCTCAATAAATACTTTATGGAAGGAAAGACATGAAGGGAGGGAAGCAAAGAGAGGGGTGATGAGAGTGTGGGTGGATAGGAGGACAGATGGGAGGATGAGTGAGAGGATGTGAGTGGATGGATGGGAGAATGGATGGGAAAGTGGTTGGAAGGGTGGTGGAGGATCTTGGGAGGGGTGGTGGTTGCCGTGGGGCTCCTCTCGAGATGCAACGGGGATCTCAGGGGCCGGCTTGGGTTGCCTCAGAGAAGTCAGGTCCCTTTTCAAGTTGTGAGGAGCCTATCGGGATTCCTCTAGAGTCACTGCCGGTGAATAGGTCCGTGTCTAGAGTTCAGTCGGGAAACTCAGTGTTCCTCTCCGGTGGAAACAGGGATCTCTGGCTTCCCATCAAGGTTCAACTAGAGAGTCAGGCCTCATCTGGGGTTGAGGCATGGAACTCTGCATTTCTCAAGAGTTGTCAAAGGGCTGTCAGGCCTCCAGTTGAGTTCAGGTGGGGAATTTGGGCTTTTTCAAGAGTATAGGCAGGGCCGACAGGCCTCCCATCCTGTTGTGAGGGGATACTTGGTGTTCCATTGGAGCCAGTGCAGGGGAATCAGGACTTATCTGGAGCGGAGGGGGAACTTGGCGTCCTTTTTCCTTGCAGTAGGATCCGCGGGGTTCCACTCGAGATTCAAGCGGTGACACAGGCCTCCTCTTGTGGTGCGAGGGGAAGTTGGGATTCTTCTTGAGTTGAAGAAGGGAATGGGCCCTCAACTCAGGATGAGGTGGGACACATGGGGTTCTAGTCGAGTTGTGGCGGGAAGCTCGGCTTTCATCTCGAGTTGTGACGGGGATCTCTGGGCCCCCCTTGAGTTGCCTAAAGGGAGTCAAGCTTTCTCTCTAGTTTTGAGTGGGGAAGTGGGATTGCTCTTGCAGTGCTGCAGGAGAAAAGGGCCTCATCTTGCGTTGATGGGGGCATCTCGTGGTTTGTCTCGAGTTGCAGCTGGAGGTTTGAGATTCCTCTCCAGGTACCACGGGGAACTCAGGGATCCTCTCGTGTTGCCTCAGGGAACAAGACGAGGCCTGAATCCCCTGTTCCAATTCCTCAGACACCACAAGATCGATGTCAAAAATGGAGAGGAACACTGGGGTTCCCACCTGAACTCTAGATGAGGCCCTATTCATCCCCCCACAGATGCACGAGGAATCCCGAATTTCTACTCGCAATGCCAAAGGTGATCTGACTAGCTTGAGGAGACATGAGCAGGTCCCCCAGGTCGACACACAAATCGAGAGGAACCCTAAGCTTCCCTCCACAACTCGATGCAAACCGCGAAATTCTCCCCTGCACGCTTGATGAGGACCATTTTTGCTGCACCGTTTCCAAAGAAAGCCCACGAACCCTCTTGGAACTCGAAAGGGTACTTGACATGCTTTATGAAACTCCAGAAGTTTCCACAGATACCCGTCCCCACTCGAGAGCAACAATGAGTTTCCCGCCAAAAGTCATGAAGAGCCCAGTTTTCCCCTCCTCAAGTCTAGATGAGGGTCGATTGCCCTGATTCGCCTGGAAAGGAATGCCAACATCCCCGTTGCACCTCGAGAGGAGCCTGGTATCTACTTGATAGTGAAGGGGAACCTGGGGGTCTTGTCACAATTCAAAAGCCTCATATTTCCCCAACCACTCGAGATCAGGCCTGATTCCCTTGCACTGATTTGAATGTCAGACTAGACTCAACTCACAACATGAAGGGAGTTCTGTTGCCCCGGTTGCTATTTCGGAAAGAGAATCAGGTCCCAAATTCCTGGAGGGCTGAAACCCCTCTGAAAACTCGAGAGGAAAGCAGAGTTCCATGCCTCAAAGCAAGTCGAGACCTGCCTCCCTGTTTGAAATAGCATACACATACACAGGAGAGGAAACCTGAGGTTCCTGCTTCAACTCGAGATGAGGCCCTCTTCCATTGCAACAACCCCAGTGGTGTCCCTAGAGGCCCCTCCCAACTCCACAGTATTTGTGACTTCCCATAGGCACCATGAGGAGCTCCCTGAGGTTACCGTCACAAGTCGAGGGAACTCAGGTTTTCCTGCCACAACTCTAGAACAACCTCGAGATTCCCCTTTGAACGCATCTTGAGTCCCGATTCCCCTGCTGTGACTCGAGAGCAATGTCTTGCTCCCCCTTGCAACTCTAATAGAGACTGTACATCCCTGGGGCCACACAAGAGGCTCCATGAGTTCCCCATCATAACTTGAGAGAAACCCCACACGTCGTGCCGCAGCTCTTGAAAAACCATGAGATGCCCCCGTCATTGTGAGATGAAGCCCGTATTTTCCTGCAGGGCCTAGAGAGCAATTCCAAGTCCCCTCTCAAGACTTCACAGGAGGCTAGACTCCATTTAGGCCAATCAATGGGCTTCAAGAGATGGCCGTTGCAACTCGAGAGAAGAGCGGAGTTTTTCCTTCAACTCGAGACCAGGCCTGACTCGCCGGGTGAAACTTGGATGCAACCCCATATCCCTGTAGCCACTGGAGAGGAACATAGAGTATCTGGCACAAGCCTTGATGAGGTCTATTTGCCCTGCAGTGACTCGAGAGCAATCCTCAGCTCCCACTTGTAACTCGAATGGAGATTGGACTTCCCTGCACCAAATCGAGAGGCTCCCTGAGTTCCCCGTCATAACTCGAGAATTCCGCCGCAACTTGAGAGAAACAACAAGGTTCCCCCGTCATCGCCAGATGAGGCCCTTTCCCACTGCAGTGTCTCGAGAGAAATCCCACGTTCCCTCTTGAAATACGAAACGGTACTTGACACCCTTGATGCAACTCAAAAATTTCCCCGACATACTGGTCTCACTCAAGAGGAACACCGAGTTTCCCGGAACAACACAATCTGAGTCCCTTCTCTCCTCCTGATCTTGACAGGAGGGTCGATTCCCCTGCTCTGTCTGCCAAGGGATCATGACCTTCCCGTCGCACCTCAGGAGAAGGCCGGTCTAACATTGAAAGTCAAGAGGAAGCCTCATGGGTCGTGCCACATTCCGAAAGACACCGATTTCCCCGTCCACTCAAGGTAAGTCCCAATGCCCAGGCACCTCTTTGAATGTAACCCCGAGGATGAAGTCAAAACACGAAGGGGCACTGACACCCCGGTTGCATCCTCCGGTAAAAGCCGCAGGTTCCAAATACAACTTGACAAGTGGCCTGACACGCCATGAACATCTCGCAAGGCAAGCGGATTTCCGTGCCTTAACACAGGACGAGGCCTGATACCCCTGTTCCAACTTCTCAGAGACTGCCAGTTTGATGTCAGTTATGGAGAGGAACGCTGAAGTTCCCGCCTCAACTCGAGATGAGGCCCTATTCATTCCTGTAGCACTGCACGAGGAATCCCAAGGTGCCCCTCGCAATGCTAAACGACATCTGACTTCCATGAGGAGACATGAACGTGTCCCCCAGGTCAACACGCAACTCGAGAGGAACCCTAATCTTTCTGCCACAACTCCAGGCAAATCACGATATTCTCCCCTGCAAGGTTGAGGAGGCCCTTTCACACTGCAGCATTTCCAAAGAAAGCCCACGAACTGTCTTGAAACTCAAAGGGCACATAACACGCTTTATGAAACTCCAGAAGTTTCCCCAGATACCCGTTCCCGCTCGAAAGGAACACTGAGTTTCCCGCCACAAGTCAAGAAGAGCCCGGTTTTCCCCTCCTCAAGTTGAGATGACAGTCGATTGCCCTGCTTCGCCTGAAAAGGAATGCAGACCTCAAGGGGAGGCTGGTGTCTACTTGACACTGGAGGGGAACCAGGGGGTCTTGTCACAATTCGAAAGCCACGTATTTCCCCATCTACTCAAGATCAGGCTTGATTCCCTTTTACCGATTTGAATGTCAGCCGAGAATCAACTTACAACAGGAAGGGAGTTCTGATGTCCCGGTTGCTAATTCAAAAAGAGCCCCAGGTCCAAAATTCAACTCATCTGGAGGCCTGAGACCCCTTCTACAACTCGAGAGGAAAGCATAGTCCATGCCTCCAGTCAAGTCGAGATGATCACTCTTTGAATTGGCAAACACACCCCAAGACACAAGTCAGAACAGGAGAGGAACCCTGAGGTTCCAGCCTCAAATCTAGATGAGGCCCTCTTCCATGGCACCGACCCCAGTGGATTCCCGAGAGGCCCCACCAACACCACAGTATTCCTGACTTCCCATAGGCACCATGAGAAGCTCCCTGAGGTCACCGTCACAAGTCGAGGGAACCCAGGGTTTCCTGCCGCACCTCGAGAAAGACCTCGAGATTCCCCCTTCAACGCGTCTTGAGGCCCAATTCCCCTGCTGTGAATCAAGAGCAATACCGCGTGCCCGCTCGCAACTCGAATGGAGACTGGACTTCCCTGGGGCCACAGGAGAATCTCGCTGAGTTCCCCGTCATAACTAGAGAGAAACCCTACATGTCGCGCCGCAGCTCTAGAAAAACCACGAGATTCCCCAGTCATCGCAAGATGAGGACCTTCTTTTCCTGCAAGGCCTAGAGAGCAATCCCGAGTCCCCTCTCAAAACTGCACAAGAGGCTTGACTCGCTTTAGGCCACTTGATGGGCTCCAAGACATACCCGTTGCAACTCAAGAGGAGAGCAGAGTTCTTTGCTTCAACTCGAGATGAGGCCTGACTCCTCGGGTGACCCTTGAATGCAACCCCGAGATCCCTGTCGTCACTGGAGAGGAACATGGAGTTTCTGGACACAAGCCTAGATGAGATCTATTTGCCTGCAGTGACTCGAGAGTAAGCCCCAGTGCCCCCTCTCAACTTGAATGGAGATTGGACTTCCCTGGGGTAACATGAGAGGCTCTGTGAGTTCCCCGTTGTAACTCGAGAATCCCGCTGCAATTTGAGAAAAACCACGAGGTTCCCCCATCATCGTCAGATGAGGCCCTTTGCCACTGCATTGTTTCGAGAGAAATCCCACGTTCCCTCTTGAAATTCTAAACGGTACTTGACACCCTCGATGCAACTTCAAAAGTTCCCCAACATACCGATCTCACTAGAGAGGAAAGCCGAGTTTCTCAGCACAAATTAATCTGAGCCCCTTCTCCCCTCCTGATCTCGACATGAGGGTCGATTCCCCTGCTTTGTCTGGAAAGGGATCCCGACCTTCCCGTAGCACCTCAGGAAGAGGCCGATCTCACAATGAAACTCTAGAGGAAGCCTCGTGGGTCGTGCCACATTCCGAAAGACACCGATTTCCCCATCCACTCAAGATAAGTCCTGATGCCCGGGTACTTCTTTGAATGTAACCCCGAGGATGAAGTCACAACATGAAGGGGCACTGAAACCCTGATTGCATCTTCCATAAAAAGCCGCAGGTTCCAAATACAATTCAACAAGTGGCCTGACACCCCATGCACAACTCGAGAGGCAAGCGGAGTTCCATGCCTCAACACAAGACAAGGCCTGACTCCCCAGTTCCAGCTCCGCAGATACCCCGAGATGGATGTTAGAAATGGAGAGGAACCCTGAGGTTCCCACCTCAACTCGAGATGAGGCCCTATTCATCCCTGCAGTGCTGTGCAAGGAATCCCGAGGTGCCCCTCGCAACACCAAAGGAGATCTGACTTCCCTGAGGAGACACAACGGGTCCCCTAATTCGACAGGCAACACGAGAGGAGCCCTAAGCTCTCGGCCACAGCTCCAGGCAAACCACGAAATTCTCCCCTGCATGCTTTAGGAGGCCCTTTTACCTTGCAGCGCTTACAAAGAAAGCCTATGTTCCCTCTTGGTACTCGAAAGGGTACTTGAAATGCTTTATGAAACTCCAGAAGTTTTCCCAGATACACGTACCCACTCGAGAGGAATGCTGAGTTTCCCACCACAAGTCAAGAAGAGCCCCTTTATCCCCTCCTCAAATTGAGATGAGGGTCAATTGCCCTGCTTCGACTGGAAAGGAATGCCAACGTCCCCGCCGCACCTCAAGAGGAGGCTTGTACTACTTGACACTGGAGGGGAACCCGGGGGACTTGTCACAATTCGAAAGCTATGTATTTCGCCATCCACTCGAGATCAGGCCTAATTCCCTTGCACAGATTCGAATGCCAGTCTAGAATCAACTCACAACACGAATGGAGATCTGATGCCCCAGTTTCTAATTGGAAAAGAGCCCAAGGTCCCAAATTCAGCTCGTCTGGAGGCCTGAAACCCCTTTGAAAACTCGAGAGAAAAGCAGCCTTCCATGCCTCCACTCAAGTAGAGACCTGACTCCCTGTTTGAAACGGCATATACAGCCCGGGTCCCATGTCAGAACAGGATAGGAACCCTAGGTTCCCGTCTCAACTCGAGATGAGGCCCTCTTCCATTGCACGGATCCCAGTGGAGTCCTGAGAGGCCCCTCCCAACTCCACAGTATTCCTGACTTCCCATAGGCACCCTGAGAAGCTCCCTGAGGTCACTGTCACAAGTAGAGGGAAGCCAGGGTTTCCTGCCTCAACTCGAGAAAGAACTCGAGATTCCTCAATCTACGCGTCTTGAGGCCCAGTTCCCCTGACATGACACGAGAGCAATGGCGCGCTCCCGGTCACAACTCGAATGGAGACTGGACTTCCATTGGGCCACAGGAGAAGCTCCTTGAATTCCCCGTCGTAACTCGAGAGAAACCCCACACATTGCGCCACAGCTCGAGAAAAACCACGAGATTCCCCTGGCATCGCGAGATGAGGCCCTTCTTATCCTATAGGGCTTACAGAGCAATCCCGAGTCCCATCTCAGAACTCCACAGGAGGCTTGACTCCCTTTAGGCCACTCGATGGGCTCCAAGACATACCCGTTGCAACTCGAGAGGAGAGCGGAGTTCTTTGCTTCCAATCTAGATGAGGACTGACTCCCCGGGTGAACCTTGAATGCAACGCCGAGATCCCTGTCACCACTGGAGAGGAACACGGAGTTTCTGGACATAAGCCTAGATGAGGTTTATTTGCCCTGCAGTGACTCAAGAGAAAGCCTCAGCTCCCCCGCGCAACTCGAATGGAGATCGGACTTCCCTGGGGCAACACGAGAGGCTCCTTGATTTCCCATCATAACTTGAGAATCTCAATGCAACTTGAGAAAATCCACGAGGTTCCCCCGTCATCAAGAGATGAGGCCCTTTCCCACTTCAGCGTCTCGAGGGAAATCCCACATTCCCTCTTGAAATTCGAAACGGTTCTTGACACAACTGACAACTCAAAAAGTTCCCCGACATACCGGTCTCACTCGAGAGGATCACCGAGTTTCCTGGCACAACTTAATCTGAAACCCTTCTCCCCTCCTGATCTCGACCTGAGGGTCATTTCCCCTGCTTTGTCTGGAAAGGGATCCCGACCTTCCTGTCGCACCTCAGGAGGAGGCCGGTCTCACATTGAAACTCGAGAGGAAGCCTCGTGGGTTGTCCCACCTTCCAAAAGACACCAATTTCCCGGTTCACTCAAGGTAAGGCCCGATGCCTGGGAGCCACTTCGAATGTAACCCCGAGATTAAATCACACACGAAGGGTCACTGACACACCGTTTGCATCCTCTGGAAAAAGCCACAGGTTCCAAATACAACTCGACAAGTGACCTGACACCCCATGAACAACTCAAGAGGCAAGCAGAGTTCCGTGCCTCAACACAAGACGAGGCCTGACTCCCCTCTTCCAACTCTGCAGAGACACCGAGATCGATGTGAGAAATGGAGAGGAACCCTGAGGTTCCTGCCTCAACTCAAGATGAGACCCAATTCATTCCTGCACCGCTGCACGAGGAATCCCGAAGTGCCACTCACAACGTCAAAGGAGATCTGACTTCCCTGAAGAGACACGAACGGGTCCCCCAGGTAGACATGCAACTCGAAAGGAACCCTAAGCTTCCCGCCACAACTCCAGGTAAACTACAAATTCTCCCCTGAACGCTTGAGGAGGCCATTTTATGCTGCAGTGTTTCCAAAGAAAGCCCACGTTCCCTCTTGGAACTCAAAAGGGTACTTGACATGGTTTGAAACTCCAGAAGTTTCAGCAGATACCGTCCCCACTCGAAAGGAATACTGAATTTCCCACCACAAGTCAAGAAAAGCCTCGATTTCCCCTCCTCAAGTCGAGATGAGGGTCAATTGCCCTGTTTCGCCTGGAAATGTATGCTGACGTCCCCGTTGCACCTCGAGAGGAGACTGGTATCTACTTGACACTGGAGGCAAAACCGGGGGTCTTGTCACAATTCAAAAGCCACGTATTTCCACATCCACTTGAGATCAGGCCTGATTTCCTTGCACCGATTCGAATATCATCCGAGAATCAACTCACAACATGAAGGGAGTACTGATGCCCCAGTTGCTAATTGGAAAATAGCCCCAGGTCGCAAATTCAGCACTTCTCTTGCCTGAAACCCCTTTGACAACTCGAGAGGAAAGCAGAGTTCCATGCCTCAAAACATGTCGAGACCTGACTCCTTGTTTGAAATGGCAGACACACACCCGAGACCCCCGTCAGAACAGGAGAGGAAACCTGAGGTTCCCGCCTCAACTCGAGATGAGGCTCTCTCCCATTGCACCGACCCCAGTGGAGTCCCGAGAGGCCACTCCAAATTCCACAATATTCCTGACTTCCCATAGGCACCATGAGAAGCTCCCTGAGGTCACCGTCACAAGTCAAGGGAACCCGGGATTTCCTGCCGAATCTCAAGAAAGACCTCGAGATTCGCCCTTCAAGGTGTCTTGAGGTGCGATTCCCCTGCTGTGACTCGAGAGCAATGCCGTGCGCCCGCTCACAACCTGAATGGAGACTGGACTTTCCTGGGGCCACAGGAGAAGCTCCCTGTGTTCCCCATCGTAACTGGCGAGAAACCCCACACGTCTCACCGCAGTTTGAGAAAAACCACGAGATTCCCCCGTCATCGCGAGATGAGTCCCTTCTTTTCCTGAAAGGCCTAGAGAGCAATCCTGAGTCCCCTCTCAACTCCAAGGAGTGTTGACTCCCTTTAGGCCACTTGATTGGCTCCAAGAGACACCCGTCACAACTCGAGAGGAGAGTGGAGTTCTTTGCTTCCACTCGAGCGAGGCTTGACTCCCTGGGTGAACCTTGAATGCAATGCCGAGATCCCTGTCGCCACTGAAGAGGAACACGGAGTTTCTGGACAGAAGCCTAGATGAGGTCTATTTGCCCTGCAGTGACTCGAGAGCAAGCTCCAGCTCCCCCTCTCAACTCAAATGGAGATTGGACTTCCCTGGGGCCACACGAGAGGCTCCCTGAGTTCCCCGTCGTAACTCGAGTATCCCGCCGCAACTCGATTAATCCATGAGGTTCCCTTGTCATCGCGAGATGAGGCCCTTTCCCACTGCAGCGTCTGGAGAGAAATCCCACGTTCCCTCTTGTAGTTCGAAATGGTATTTTACTGCCTGGGTCCAGCCGCGGCTGATCCAGAGAGTTCGAAGGGGAACGGCGTCAGCGATACACTGGCTTTATTTAAATATTCATCAACATATAAAGGGTAATAGAATAAGGATAGCTCAGTAGGAAAATTCGGTGGAGAAAAGAGGCTGAGTAGCTTGGTTTACGTGGAAAATCAATATAAACGGTGACATCAGGTTAGCTCTGACCCCAGAGGCCACAGGCGCCCTCTCGAATAGCGGAAGGTGCCCCACCTTAGGCACCTTCTCCAGTGGGTTTATAGACGCCCAGGCAAATAAATGGTCGCAGAAGACCTCCACGCTCCAGATGGAGACTCAGCCAGAATGTGAAAGAAAGAATGACATGGGGAGACCAAACTTTGGTGAGCAAGGCCCGTAGCTTTATTTTCAACAGGGGCTTTTATACCATAAGTTGTACATAGAGGATAATAGGGGGTGTGAAATCATGCAAAGTCAGCAGTCTTTGATCCTTATCGAAACCAGGGTTTCTTTCCTGCAAATTTATCGTATACAAATGGTTTAGGTGATTTACATCATCTTCTAGCCAGAAGGCCTATTAACATTTTATGACTCTTGACAAAGATTTGTCAACCGTAAGACTTATTTTCTCTAAGAGTAATTATTTTAAGGTTTGGTGCCATCCTCCGAAGGTGTTAGATAAAGTTGCATTCCTATAGGGCAGAAGTGCATTGGGTTTACAACAAAGCAAAGAATTTATTACCTTAAGGGTCTAAAGTTGCTAACACCAAGGCCACTACTTATTTTTTCTACATACCAAGTATATTAATTAATACACTTTCAAGGATACAATACAGGGGATGTGGAAACTTGGCAGCAAGCACTGGCTCATCAATGAAATCTTTTACTAGTTTTATTCTGTCAAGCTTCTAACTCTCCTAGAGGCTCTAAGCTATTTGAATATCTCAGGCTTCCCATGCCTCTCGAGCCTGGGAGACTGTAAACCATCATATGCATAGCTGTAGGAGTCTGGGTAAACTTTTCAGGCAAGCTAGAGAGCTATCTAAGGGGTTTACATTTAAACACTCCTAATGCCCAGGATAATGCCCAGGATGGAGAAGGCAATGGCAAGCCACTCCAGTACTCTTGCCTGGAAAATCCCATAGACAGAGGAGCCTAGGAAAATCCCTAGGACAGTCCATGGGTCGCTAGGAGTCGGACACGACTGAGCGACTTCCCTTTCGCTTTTCACTTTCACATATTGGAGAAGGAAATGGCAAGTCACTCCAGTGTTCTTGCCTAGAGAATCCCAGGGACGGGGAAGCCTGGTGGGCTGCCATCTATGGGGTCACACAGAGTCAGACACGACTGAAGTGACTTACCAGAAATGCCCAGGAACTTTATTAACTGGAGCTGTAAGTTAACTCCTTTTCAGAGAGAGTAAGATGGTGGTTGGGGACCGCCTCCCCCCCCCCCCATGAAGTCAGAGGTGAGAGCACAAAGCAGTAAAGTAGGCAGACTCTGGTTTTGGGGGTAGATGCTCGAGAATATCCAGGGGGACTCCTGAGGCTCGATCCCGCCTTTGTGTATGCCGAGCCTCCTTCCTCATGACCTTTGTCATGGGCGGAGTTCCTCACGCTGGCTCCCGGCATCTCCCCCTTTTTTATTTCTTAAAACAGCCAGATGTAGCTCAGTCTCGAGCCTCTGAATGTTCTGCCAATGAATCCTGACAATACAAGGAAGAATGATTATGAGAAGCAGAATTAAAGCAGCCACCGCAGCATAGCTAAAAATGGTAGACAGAATATTCTTTCCTGAAATGAAGTTAGACAAAGTATGGAAGAAGTCATTTGCTGTTCCAGTGGCAGTAAAATACAATTGGGAGTGTTCCATGGTTTCTATTTGATTGTGAAGTTTCCCTAAGTCTAAACCAATGTCAGAGCTGTTCCAGACACCTGAAATAAAGTTTATAATCTTTTCCCAGTCATAATCTGTCTCATTTACTTTCAGGGGAGTTACACATATCCACTGGTAGTCAGCATGACGGGACAATGCCATTTTCACTTTTAAAGCCTGCAATTCAGTCCCAATATGTATTACTTCTTCTACTAGGGCGTCTACCCTCATTTCTAATTTCCTGTCTATAGCTTTCTGTGTTGCCAATGCTAAAGAAACATTTTTGGACGTAGTATCAACATACTGAGTAGTATGTGCTTGTTGAGTCAATGATATTGCTGCCACAGTAACAGAAGTAATTGCAGTTTTCAAAGCTGCTGCTGCTGCTGCTGCTGCTAAGTCGCTTCAGTCGTGTCTGACTCTGTGTGCCATAGACGGCAGCCCACCAGGCTCCCCTGTCCCTGGGATTCTTCAGGCAAGAACACTGGAGTGGGTTGCCATTTCCTTCTCCAATGCATGAAAGTGAAAAGTGAAAGTGAAGTCGCTCAGTCGTGTCCGACTCTTAGCAACCCCATGGACTGCAACCTACCAGGCTCCCCCATCCATGGGATTTTCCAGGCAAGAGTACTGGTGTGGGGTGCCATTGCCTTCTCTGATCAAAGCTGTTATTCCCAAGATAAGTAAGCCCATAAACAGCCGTGTTCACCTTAAATCCTGTAGTTGTTGTAATACAGCCAAACTGTAATTATCATACCAATAGAATCCACAGATACAGGTATCATGAGATAGGGTGGGCATTTCAACACCACAAGAGAACAAACATGATATCAGGGGGTCAAACAAGATGAAAGCATACATTGTTCACAAGTTACTATGTTAGGTCCGCCTGAGTAATTCATGTATACATTTAGTCTCTTGGAGTCATTAGTAAAGAGAAAAACATAAGGTGAGGGTATACAAGCCAAAACCGAATAAGTAGAATTGCTATTTGGATGGAATAAGGAAATGGGAGCAGTGGCAGCAAGGGCCCTCCAAATTTCTGGCTGCCAAAAGGTTCTGTTCTTAGTTGTATAAGACAATATAGGAGGAACAAATTGATTATTATGCCATCTAGTGATGCTTAATGGCCAAGGAACCAAGTCTTTCTTCCAATTATAATATCTACTGAGAAAGTCACCAAGGAACAATGGGCTCGTACCTGGGTCTGGGTTACTCCAGTCTTGAATCATGTAATTCCCTCCTCCTGGTATTCTATAATCAATTCTCAAACCATAAGTACAAGATTTCCAAATCGGATACCCTGTACCATCATCTATGGTGTTCCATATGGTATCTGAAGGCTCGTTATTATAACAACTTGGATATCCAGGAAGGGGTATATGGAATACAGTTTTGTCGGGATCAAGGCCCCCGGGCATATGAGCCTGCAACATCCAAACCCTCTATGTTCAATACCTGAGGCTGGAGAATGGGTTAGAATTGCCTTTTTAGAGGCTCCAACACATCCTTCCTTAGGGGGAGTAACAAAGCTTTCTATATTGTTGGGGAATTTGAAGCAAACAGGAAGATCGTCTGCTAATCCCCGGAAGGTAAAATTGAAATTAATAGGATATTCATCTGTGATATAGGAAGTATATGACCCTCCCAGCAACTGAGGCTGGTTTGTGTGGACCCATAGGGGGTCACTGTTCCAGGTAACTACTTGAAAGGTTGGAGGATCTGGGAAGTAAGCCCAATACTTTTCAGGAGTGGGGGAGGAGGCGCTTATCTGGCAAGATAATAAGGCAAGCATAGCAATAAACATCTTCTCAGGGGAGGTAGGAGAGCCCTGCAAAGAGGTCATTCCCCGTGCCTGATGGCAGAGTGTTTTTATTTGTCCCCAAGTGGGTATGGGGGCATTCCAGGTCGCCTGAGTCAGGCGGCCTGACACCCTTTTGTGAGGCAAAGGATCGGGGAGAGCAATATTCTGTATGTGAAGCTGAGACATCTGTTTGGTGGGCGGATCCATTCCCTGCTCATCCGGGATCCCTGATATCAGTTGTTCTGATGTCAGTGGTGTTTCCTGTGCTGGCGGGGGGAGCGAAGGCAGAGAAGGCTGCTTCCTCTTTCGGGGTTGTGGTGGCCGTGGAATCCGGTATCCTAGGGGCTGTGACATAGCGAATCAATCTATCTGGAACCCAAATTGGAGAATCTGTGTCCTGTGGGAAAATACAAGCATATCCTCGGGACCTTTCCATTGTCCAGAAAGGAGGTCCTTCCATTTAACTAATGGTTTTGTATTCAATTGCTCTGGGCACCAATGGCAAAGCATTGCAGTAATTCTGGCTGAGTCAGTATTTAAAATATTTATTACAAAAAGAGCATGATGCAAGATGTGATGGGGAGAACTATATTTAAACTGCCCTTCTTTTAGTTTTTGAATTTGGATTTTTAACAGTTGATGTGCTCTTTCCACAATGGCTTGTCCTTGTGGATTATAAGGGATGCCTGTATTATGTTTAATTTGAAACTTTAGACAAAATTCCTGAAAAGACTTGAATGTGTAAGCAGGGGCATTATCAGTTTTCAAGGCTTTTGGCAGACCCAAATATGAGAAACAAATAAAGAGATGTTGTATTACATCTTTAACTGCTTCCCCTGTGCGAGCAGTTGCAATAATAACATGAGAAAAGGTATCTACTGTTACATGAACAAAAGACAATTTTGCAAATGAAGAGATGTGAGTTACATCCATCTGCCAGAGTGCATTAGGTTTGAGACCACGAGGGTTAACTCCCATAGGTAAACTATTTACAGTAGTGGGACAATGAGAACAGGAACAAACAATCTCCCGAGCAGATTCTCGAGGAATCGGAAATTGATATCTTAGCGCAGTAGCATTTTGATGGTGGAGTGAGTGAGAAGCTCGGGCTTTTTCAAAAGCAGAAGTCACTGTGATCTTAGTGAATCTGTCAGGTCATTTAAGGCATTTAAAGGTCCAGGCAATCCAGAATGAGCCTGAATGTGACCAATAAAATATGCTCGGCTTTGTTTCCAAATTTGCTGCTGCAGTTTAGTTAACAAGTAAAATATTGCAGTTTTGTTCTTGGGCAGAACCGCAGTCTCAATGTGTGGAAACAGCCTGACCACATACTGAGAGTCAGAGTACAGGTTAAATTCCTCCTCTGCAAACATAACAAAAGCCTCTATAATAGCTCTGAGTTCAGCTCTCTGTGCCGAAGTCTCCTGTGTGTGTAAAACTTTATGCTGATCTCTTGTAACTATAGAAGCTCTGCCGTTAGCTGACCCATCAGTAAAAACCATTTGAGCGTCTGAGATGGAGGAGTATTTACATCTAACAGGGAAAATAACCGGGTGTTTAGACATAAAATTTAGCAAAACGTGAAGGTAAATGATGCAGAATTTTGCCAAAATAATTTCCTATAGCAATCTGCCAATTTTCATCAAACATTAGAAGAGCATCAAGCTGTTCTTTATTATATGGAATTACAATTTCTGCTGGTTATTTACCAAATAATTCAATACTCCACATTCTCCCCTTTAATATTAAAGTAGCCACTAAACCTGGATAAGAAGCCACTACCTTTTTAGCTTGAGCAGGAAGATGGATCCACTCTAGGAGGCCATTTTGCCATAAAACTCCTGTAGGTGCTGTTGGAGTAGCCAGGTAGAGGACTTGCCAGTTTGTTTGTAAATCAATTCTTTTAACATAGCTATCAGATAAAGCTGCTTCTACTTTGTCTAAGTCCTCCCGAGCCTCAGCAATTCATTGTCTTTTAGAAGTTGGATCAGGATCCCCGCGTAAAATGTTAAAAAGAGGTTTTAATTCGGCAGTGGTTAATTTCAAATAAGGTCTGATCCAATTAATATCACCTAAACGTTTTTGATAATCATTTAAAGTAACAAGGTGATCTTTTCTCAATTTTAATGGGGTATGAGTCACAGTTTCTGAATTGATAACCCGTCCTAAGTAAGTTATGGGCGGATTGACTTGAATTTTCTCTGGGGCAATTTTTAAGCCTCTGTCTGTTAATGCCTGGGTCAAATCCTGGAGGACAGTTTGTAAATGAGCTCTATCAGGGTGAGCTATTAAAATATCATCCATATAGTGAATCATATACAGTTGTTCATATTTAGTCCTAATATCTTCTATAGCTGCATTAACAAATTTTTGACATAAAGTAGGGCTATTTTTAATTCCCTGGGGCAACACTTTCCACTGAAACCTTAAATGAGGCTGTTTAAAATTTTCTGCTGGTAAACTAAAGGCAAATCGCTTTTTATCCTCAGAATTTAGGGGGACGGTGAAAAAACGGTCTTGCAAATCAATTACAATAATATTATGTCCTTCTGGGACGGCTACTGGGGAAGGAAGCCCAGGTTGTAAGGCCCCCATATCTTCCATAGTGGCATTAATAGCTCTTAAATCTTGTAAAAGTCGCCCCTTGCCAGATTTTTTTCTTAATACCAAAAATAGGAGTATTCCAGGGGCTATTGGAGGGCTCAATATGTCCCAATTCTAGTTGTTCAGAAATTAACTTTTTAGCTGCCAGTAGTTTTTCTTTAGTCAGAGGCCATTGTTCTACCCACACTGGGTCCTGAGATTTCCATGTAATGGGGTCGCCAGCAAAAACAATGGCCTCCATCAAAAACTTGGATACCCTAATCCAGTACGGAACTTTCAAGGAGCCAGGCAAATTGGCTCAATTATTCCTGTCTGCTGTTTACCTAACCCTTTTGAAGGGTCATAGCCCATTTGTAGCATTTGAAAAGTTACTTTATCATCAGGGCTAAAAAGTAACATGCCCATTTGAGGCAGCACATCCCTCCCCCACAGCGATAAGGGCAGCGAAGGAATCACATATGGTTGGAATGTTCCACATGTATCCTCAAATTGCCAGTCTAAAATTTTTGCACTTTGAGCTACTGCAGGAGCTCTCCCGATGCCCACTAAGTTATTTGCAGTAGTATGTGTGGGCCAGTAATTGGGCCAGTCTTTCCCAGAAATACAGGAAATGTCTGCTCCTGTGTCTAATAGCCCTTCAATACACTTGCCACTGACAAGAATAGATTTCATGGTATGCTTTTTAGTAATTTCTGTTACCCAAAAAGCCATGTCACTAGACCCAAATCCTTTGTCCCGTCTTTCATTTTGAGTGGATGTTTGCCCAGTTGCAGTATGATAAGGCAAAAGTAAAAGTTGGTCTATTCTCTGTCCCTGACGTATTTGGAAAATTTTAGTCAGGGGTGAAATCATTATCTGAATTTCTTCTGTATAATCTGAGTCAATTACTCCAGGAATAATTTTAAGACCTTGTATAGCTAAGGAACTTCTGCCTAGTATAATTCCTACGAGGACTTTCGGCAATGGACCTTTAACTCCATTGGGATTTTTATAGTGGGGCTATCTGGTGTTAATATTGTTGAGGTGGTGGAACTGAGGTCCAGTCCTGCGCTGCCTGGGGTTGCTCGGATGAGCTCTGTGATGGGATGAAGGGAATGAATGGGTTCAGTGAGTCTGCCCCAATCACTGTCGGGGCCTGGGGCTGGCCCCTCAACCCGTTTCCCGACTGCTGGTTGGGGCCTAAAAAGGCTCCATTTCTATGGAATCTTGACCTATAGTCCCTTGCCCAATGATATCCTTTCTGGCAGTGAGGGCAAAGAGACCTAGCATTCATGGGCGGGGTGTGGGGGTCAGGGTTTTGCAGAACAGATACAGCCGGTTGGGCCGGATTAGGCAGATAAGAACCGGGTGTTCTTTGAGGGCAATAACGAGAAGTGTGTCCCTCCTGGCCACAGGAAAAACAAGTTCTAGGGAATGCATTCCTGCCTTGGTTATTGGGATCACCTTGTGATGGCTTATTCTTGTTAGTAAAAAAAGATTGGACTGCCTGCTGATAAGAATTCCCTTTTATTGCTGCAGCTATAGCAACACCCTGTAGCATTGATGGTCCTACATCTGCACACTGTTTCATATAATCAGTTAGAGTTCCAGTTGTTCTAACAGGGTACAATATAGCCTGGCAGGTAGAATTAGCATTTTCAAAGGCCACATGTTTTGTTAATAATTTAGCTGCCTCAGAATCAGAAATTATTCTCTGGACAGCTTCTGAGAGTTGTGAGACAAAGTCTTCAAATGGCTCTTCTGACTTTTGTTTAATATCAGATAGAGCGGTACCTGATGCCTTACCATCGGGTAATGAATGCCAGGCAGCAAAGGCACAATCAGCCACCTATTGTATAGCGGTTCTAATTTCATCTTTTGGTCAAATGAGGGGTAGTCAGCCCGACCAAGTAACATAGGTTCAGTGATATGTTTAAGGTCTCCATTTTGGTTAGAAAAAGCATACATATGAGCGAAATCATCATACTCAAATTTCCAAAGTATAAAATGTTCTCCGGACCAGCAGGCCCTAGCAATTGCTTTCCATTCTCAATGTGTTAACCATTGGCCTGCTAAATTTTCTACTAGCTGCATCGTATATGGGGCTTTAGGCCCATATGAAATACATGCATTTTTAAGTTCTTTTACCAATTGAAAAGAAACAGGCTCCTAGTCAATAGCCTTTTGTTCCCTTTCACCATTGTCAAAAATTAGAGGGAAACAAGCCTGAAGTTGGGTATCGAATTTCTCACCAGGGGCAGAAAAGGCCTGTCTCCATGGGATTGATATTGGAATTTTCCCACTTCGATAAGGAGGTGGCAGCAATGTTGTGGGTTTAATGGGACCTGTAAGGCTTGGTGTGGGAGGTGGTATGGGAGGTGGTATGGGAGGTGGTGGCAATGGCATGGGTTCCATATCCTGTGCTCTGTACTCTGGAGCTCTTTGAACTGTTTGGTATTCAGAGGTTACATATGGATTAATTGGGAAGGTCTCCTGGGAATTCCTAGGGGCATATAGCCTGATAGGAGATGTTTCCCTTAAGCTCTTTGGAGTTGATGGCCTGACAGGGGAAGTTTCTCTTAGGCTTTTTGGGGCATCTTTGTTTAAGAGATGCCAATCTTCATCAGAGTGATATTTAGCTGCTATCTCGTCTGAATTCTCTTTTTCTTTTGGGGAAAGCTGATCTTGTTTCTCATCCCTATCTTTAAGTTGTTCCTGAGTAATCATGGCTGCTAACATTTTTCTTAGTTGCCAGTAGTCAAACAGGTCTTCGTTTTTCTCATTTTCCTCAGGTTTAACTACAGTTTTGTCCTCATTTTCCTCTTTAAAAGTTACCTTTTTAGATTCAGGGGCAGGTTTAACTACAGCATTTTCTTCACTATCCCCTTTAAGATGTACTTTTTCTGAATCTGGGGCAGAGTCTAAGACACCTCTAATGATATTCCATAAGGAAAAGGCGTCATTAGGCACCTTTTCTGAGCCATGTTCGGCATGATAAGTTTTTAGCTGTTTTCCTACTTTCTCCCAGACATCTAAGGTAACAGTGCCTTCTTCTGGAAACCAGGGACAGTGCTCTTGTACAAATGAAAAAAAAAAATGATTGAATGGTAGATTTTTTAACTTTGATTCCTCTTTTACTTAATAACTGTAGAATTACTTCTATAAAGAGCTGTCTTTCATTTGATTCAGTGTTACCCATGTCGTAAAATTAAGTAGAATAGAAGATTTAGTTTTAGCTTTCAAAAGATCAGGCTTTTCTTCAGCCTTTTAACTTCAGAAACCGTGTTTTTCTCTCTAACTCTTTAACACTTTCAACACTTCCCACTCCTCCTCACCCTGTCTATTCTACAGGGGGGTCTGCAGCACCCTGAGTGGGGTCCTAGCCGTCCCAAAAACTAAACACTGGGGGAACAGTAGGGCTGGGGGACCTACCTTCGAATCGCCTGTCTCGGGCGCCATCCAGCCCTGGCAGATCCAGGGAGTTCGAAGGGGAGACGGCGTCGGCGATTACACAGGCTTTATTTAAATATTTATCAAAGATATAAAGAGTAATAGAATGAGGATAGCTCAATAGGAAAATTCAGTGGAGAAAAGA
>NW_011476267.1:13661-16608 GCF_000754665.1 Bison bison bison | reverse complement strand
TTCTTCAGCGTTACTGGTTGGGGCATAGACTTGGATTACTGCGATATTGAATGGTTTGCCTTGGAAACGAACAGAGATCATTCTGTTGTTTTTGAGATTGCATCCAAGTACTGCATTTCAAACTCTTTTGTTGACCACGATGGCTACTCCATTTCTTCTGAGGGATTCCTGCCCGTAGTAGTAGATATAATGGTCATCTGAGTTAAATTCACCCTTTCCAGTCTATTTTAGTTCGCTGGTTCCTAGAATGTTGACGTTCCCTCTTGCCATGTCCTGTTTGACCACTTCCAACTTGCCTTGATTCATGGACCTGGCATTCCAGGTTCCTATGCAATATTGCTCTTTACAGCATTGGAACTTGCTTCTATCACCAGTCACATCCACAACTGGGTATTGTTTTTGCTTTGGCTCCATTCCTTTGTTCTTTCTGGAATTATTTCTTCACTCATCTCCAGTAGCGTATTGGGCACCTACTGACCTGGGGAGTTCCTCTTTCAGGATTCTATCATTTTGCCTTTTCATACTGTCATGAACATTACTGCTGTTCTATTTGTAAGTAGTTTACTTATACAGCCTAAAACAAGTATGAGTGTGTTTGTTCTTTGCATCAGACATTTACCAAATCTAACATTGCCTTGCCATGTTTCAGTTTAGTTCAGTCACTCAGTCATGGCCGACTCTTTGCAACCCCATGGACTGAAGTACGCCATGCTTCCCTGCCATCACCAACTCCTGGAGCTTCCTCAAACTCATGCCACTGAGTCAATGATTGCCATTTTTATGCTAAAGTATTTCAGTGGCAAGGATGAAGAAAGAGGTCAAGATATAGGAATTTGACTGCAATATTAAAAACATTATATCTGTCATTGATAAATTGCATTTGCACAATGATATTTTCCATGAGTCATTGGTGCATGTATGAGGAGAATATGATATGAAGACATTAAAATGGTAAAGAATGAAGAATACTGAAATTGACAAGCTCAAATAAATTTTGTGTTGTATTGTTCCATTTTTTTTTCCTCAGATTAATATCAGGAAAGAAGAATCATTTTGCCCAAATTCCTATCTGACTTAGAAATTATCTTTAAAAATTTCCATAATTTCTTGTTAATTTCTTCAATTCAAGGAGAGGAAGCCTACAATCAACAGAATCAGTTCTTTGGAAGTCCATTTAATGGGCTTAAAATTTTCTTCTCCTTACGTGTTACTCACTAGATACAATAAAATGGGCTAGTATTCATATTGAATCAGTCTTTAGACTGATGTAAAACTAATCATATATATGAAGATGGATTAATTAGATCAATGTTTATTAATCTCTGAATTAATGGTAATCCATTGACACCCATTTTGATTAGCTATATTTCTGACCATGTTTGCTGTCATGTTGCTGCCTTGTTGTTGGAACAAGTCAAAAGAAGTTTGAATGAATTGATAAAGTATGCCAGGAGCACACATGTAAGTCTTTTATATTATTCAAGAATTTAGAGTTTTTCTTTACATGTCATAGTGTTTTACAAATACCACCTTGAACAACAGAGGAATTATGTAGGCTTTATTTTTCCATTCTGAAATATTGTCACACAAGGACATTTTACAATGGCAGCTAGAAAATTGAAGACCATCATAGGCTTTTAATTTTATAATTGCAATGAATAAATATCAGTCTCTTTCAGTACATTATGGTATTTAAAATACATTGTCATATCCTAGCTTTCTCAACAAACTAATTTAGTGCTTTAGCCTTCAGGAAGCCAGATCAAAGGCAGATGAAATAGTCAAATAGCAAGAACTTGGAGCTTATTCATTCTAGTGAGGTTAATAAGCATGTCTTTATAGTATATTATCTTAATGTCCAAAACCATTTTATGTACCTTCCAAACAAACTTGTGTATATGTATTCAATATGTTAACTGTATCCCGATATACATTTTTAAGCTACTTATCAAACCCTCATTTAATTTTGCATTAAGGAAAGTGAAAGTGAAGTCACTCAGTTGTGTCTGAATAAAGATGAACACACTGAAATAACTCGAGAGGATCTCTCACAATTACAGAGGAAGAATCCCACTAAAAACTAGTGAGGAGAACCCAGTGCCAAAACTAGAGAGGACTCCCCACCCACGGAGACAATCCACCACAACTTGAGAGGAGATTCAACAAAACTCGACAAGAGCTCTGGGTCCTCAACTCAAGTGGAGCCTTCCATGGCAACTCAAGAGGAACTCTGAATTCCAAGCTGTAATCAAGAGGAACACCAAGTACCCGCTGCAAATCGAGAGAAGCCCTGAGTCCATTGCTGCAACTGGAGAGGTAGCACCAAAAGAACTTGAGAGGAGCTCTGAGTCCCCTGCCTCAACTCAAGAGAAGCTATCATGGCAAATCCAGATAAGACCTCAGCACAACTAGAGAGGAGCACCACACCACCACAAGAGAGGAACCCAGGCACACATCACTATAAGAGAGGATCACCCTCAATTAGAGACGTGCAGCTCTCCACAATTAGAGAGGAGTCCACACACCACATCTGGAGAAGAGCCCCACTACACATTGCAACTACTGGATCTGGAGGGCTCCTCTCTCATTGAGGATGGTGGCTTTCCAGGAGTTGCATTGTAGGGCTCCTCTAGAGTTTCTGCAGGGTACTCGGGTCTCCCTTTGAGTTGCGGGTGTTCCTCCTCTCAGGTTTGTCATGTGGGGGACTCCACAGTGAGGGGGGGTCTTCTCTACTTTTAGCACTAGGGGTTCCTCACTAACTTTGGTGGGGTTGACCCTCTCTATTGTGACATGTGGTCAAGCCTCTAGTTGGGTTGTGGTGGTACCTGGCTAGTTGCATTGGGTGGGGATTTTCCACAACCCAAAGGGGTTGTGTGGGGCTCGTTTTATGGGGTGTGTGGGGGTTCTTCTCCACCTGAGGAATGCAGTCTCCTCTGGAGTTGTGGCA
>NW_011476267.1:1773-12611 GCF_000754665.1 Bison bison bison | reverse complement strand
TCTGCAGCAAATATAGATGAGACACCCCCTCCCCCGACCAAAAAAGAAAGGAGGCCCCTGAACATTGCGATGAGAGAGGACTCACTGAAGATATTGCAACTAAAGAGCCCCTCACCATAACTAGAAAGGAGCTAGCACACCACAACTATAGAGCAGCACACCAGAACTAGAAAGGAGCAGCCACACTGCAGCTAGGGATATTCCCCCACAACAACTAAAGAGGAGACCTCACTGATACTCAAGAGGAGCTCACCAGCACACCACAACTATAAAGAAACCCCCAAGCTATGGAAAAGAGGAGTTGCTGACCACAACTAGAGAAGAGTCCTCCACCAAAACTCGAGAGGAGCCACTGGCTTCATCTCAACAGGATCTGCTGCCTAATTTTAGAGGAGCCCCGAGGCCCCACAACAAATTGTTATGTGGCTGCTGATACTATTACAGAGGAGCCAATCATTGCAAGTACAGAGATGCAACCACCACAACATGAGAGCCCTGTGAACAATGTAACTAGCTTGGAGTGCCCTGCCACAACAAGAACCTCGAACCCTGCCACAACTACAGAGGAGCTTGCACATCAAAACTAGAGAGAAGACTGCACAACTAGACAGGAGCCACTGGAATTCGACTTTGAGAAGAGCCCGCTGGCACAAAAATACACAAGCCTCCTGCCACAACTCCAGAGGAGACTGCATTCCTCAGGTGGAGAAGAACCCCACACACCCCATAAAAGAGCCCCACACAACCCCTTTGGGTTGTGGAAAATCCCCACCCAATGCAACTAGCCAGGTACCCACCACAACCCAACTAGAGGCTTGACCACATGTCACAATAGAGAGGGTCAACCCCACCAAAGTTAGTGAGGAACCCCTAGTGCTAAAAGTAGAGAAGACCCCCCTCACTGTGGAGTCCCCCACATGACAAACCTGAGAGGAGGAACACCCGCAACTCAAAGGGAGACCCGAGTACCCTGCAGAAACTCTAGAGGAGCCCTACAATGCAACTCCTGGAAAGCCACCATCCTCAATGAGAGAGGAGCCCTCCAGATCCAGAAAGGAGCTCTCATGGAACAATTAAACAAGTGCAGCTCACCATATGTAGAGAAGAGCCTGCACACCACATCTGGAGAAGAGTGCCACACATACCACAATGATTGAGAAACACCACTGCCCATGGCAACTAGAGAGAATCCACTAAGTCCTTTGCTGAAACATCAGAGGAGCCACTGGCCCCAATGACAGAGGATCCCCCTACCAAAACTAGGCAAGTTTCCCTCACCACAAGTAGAGAGAAGTCCACCAAGACATCACACATAGATAGGAACACCTCTGCCGAAGATAGAGATGAACCCCCCTGAAGTAACTTGAGAGGAGGCCCTCACAAATACAGAGGAGCAACCACACACAAGTTTGTGAGGAAAACCTAGTGCCAAAAGAAGAGAGGACCACCCTGCACAGCCACCCATCAGAATATAAGAGCAGTGACAACTGAAACTCATGAGGAGCCACAAGTCCACTGTCACAACTCAAGAGGAGGATGTCGCTGATACTTGAGAGAAGTCTCAGACCACAATACGAGAGGATGTGCCCAGATACTGTACCTAGAGATGAGTCACTCTGCAGCAATTATAAATGAGCCTCCCAACCACAACAAGAAAAAAGGCCCCTGCACATTGCAATGAGAGAGGATTCCCCTCAGATATTGCAACTAAAGAAACCCACACCACAACTAGAAGGGAGCCCACACACCAGAATTAGAGAGTAGTCCACCAGCACACCACAACTATGAAGAAGCAGCCACATCACAGCTGGAGAAAAGTCCCCATACAAATAGAGTGGAGCTCCCACTGATACTTTAGAGGAGCTCACCAGAACACCACAATTAGAAAGAAACCCCCATGCCACATGTAGAGAGGAGTCCCCAACCATAATTAGAGAGGAGTCTTCCAATGAAACTTGAGAGGATCCACCTGCTTCATCTCAACGGGATTCCCTGCCTCCTTTTAGAGGAGCCTGAGCCCCCACAGCAAATTGATCTGTGCCTCCTGAGACAAAGAGAGAGGAGTCCACAACTGCAAGTACAAAGAGGCCCTCCACCACAACTCGAGAGCCCTGTGAATACCACAATTAGCTTGGAGTCCATTGCCACAATAAGAAAGTTGCACCCTGCCACCACTAGAGAGGAGCTCAAACATCACAACTAGAGAGAAGCACCCCCACAACTAGACAGGAGCCTCTGGAAATTCACTTAGAGAGGAACCAGCTGGCACAACAACACACAAGTCTTCTGCCACAACTCCAGAAGAGCCTGCATTCCTCATGTGGAGAAGAGCCACATACACACCACAACTATTGAGGAAAAGCCTCAGCATCAGAGAGCCACCCACCGAAACTGAAGAGATCACCAGCACACCACAACTGGAAAGGCAGCCCCACACCACAGCTAGATAGGAGTCCCCCACCATAATTACAGATGAGCCCCGCACAAAATCTTGAGAGGTGCCCCTTACAGCAATGTGAGAGATGCCTCTCACTACAGCTATAGAGGAGCTGCAGCCACAAGTTGAGAGCCCCGTGAACCCTGCAATGAACTTAGAGCCCACTGCCACAACTAGAAAGGATCAACCCTCCACAGCTAGAGAGAAATCTGCATACCACAACTAGAGAGGAGCCCATCCAACATAATTGAGTTGATATCCAACACCAACTACAGAGGATCCCCATGATGCAAGTAGTGTAGCCACCTACACACTGCAACTAAACAGAAACCACCCTGCACATTGCTACTACAGAGGACCACCCCACCACCACTGGAGTGCAGCCCCACCTCACCTTGAGAGGAATACCAAGGCCCCTGATGCAACCTCACTGGAGTCTCCCACCACAGCTTGAGAGGAACCCACACACTGCAACAAGAGAGGAGCCCACCTGGACACCACATGTGGAAAGAAGAACCCGAACCCTGAAACTAGGGAGGAGCAATTTTGCATACCACATCTTGAGAGGAGGCTCCCCACAACTACTGGAGAGTAGCCCATCAAACCACAAATAGAGATGAGTCAGCAAACTGCACCTAGAGAAGAGACACACAGCATAAAGCAACAAGACAGGAGTTACAACTCCACAAATAGAGAGGACTCCCCCAGGCACAGCACATCTAGGGAGGAGCACCCCAGCACATTACAACTAGACAGAAGCCCAACCGCCAAAATAGAGAGTTGAATACATGCCAGAACTAGATAGGTGATCCTCAGATGCAACTATTGAGGAGCACACTGCAGACACTAGAGAGGTGCCCCCCAATACATCACATCTAGAATCTAGAACTACTGACACAACTGGAGTGGACACCCCTGCCATAGAAAAGTGCCTATGCACATCAAAACTAGAGTGGAACTACCATACATATCATAAGAAAAGAAGAGGCCAATACTGCAACTAGAGAGGCTACCCCTGCTTCAGTTAGATATAAGCCCCCCTGAACATCACCATTAGAGAGGAGCATATGCACACATCCCAATTAGACAGAAGACCCCTGCCAAAAATAGAGAGGAGCCCACCATGCTACAACAAAAGAGGACTCCCACTGCCACAACTTGAGAGTAGCCTCCTGCACATCACAACTAGAAAACGTGTCCCTTTCCATCACACTGGAAAGGAGCCACCTCCATCACAATTTGAGAAGAGCACACTACTGCAACTAGAGAGGAGCTGACCCACCACAAATGAAGAGTGGAAACCCACTGCAACTAGAGTGGAGCCCCATGCTGCAACTAGAGAGTAGCATCCCACATATTCCCGCCAGACAGAAGCCAGCCTGCACATCACTACTAGAGAGGATCTCTCCCACTGCAGCTAGAGAGGAGGCTCCAGCACAAATCTAATGGAACCCTGAGTCACCTGCTGCAACTCAAATGGAACCTCGAGTTCCCCACTGCAATTCTCTTGGAGCTCTGTGCTGTAACAAGGCAGGAAACTCTGGCAAAATGACATAGGAACCCCCCGGCCATTAGTGAAGTGGACTCCCCTGGCACTATCAGAGTGGACACCCAGAATATCACCTAGAGAGAAGCCCCTCTGCCACACATACAGATGAGCTCCCTGAAGTAAGTTGAGTGGAATTCCTCACAACTAGAGAGAAGAAGCCCCATTAATATTAGCAAGGAACCCCTAGCACCAAAATTACAGAGAACCTACCCAGTGGAAATTCCCACACCCTAACCAGAGAGGACACAGCCCCACAACTTGAGAGGAGCCCTCCACCACAACTCAAGAAGAGCCCACTAGGCCTCACACATAGAGAAGAGCCCCTCTGCTGCTAATAGAGATGAACCTCATGACAAAACTAAAGAGGAGCTGTCACACCACAACTAGAGAGAATCGAACCCACCACAACTACAGAGTTTACCCTGAAAACAACTAGAAAAAAGACAAATGTCAAAACTAGCGACTAGCCATCCACATATTGCAACAAGACAGGAGCCATCCTGCACATCCCTGATAGAGATGAGCTGCCTCAAGGCAATTCAAGAGGAGGCCCCACTGTAACTTGAGAGGAAGCCACACCGCAACTAGAAAGGAATCCTGCATACTGCTCAACATGAGAGGAATCCCAAGATGCCCCCTTGGCTCAAGTGGAACCCTGAGTTCTGTGCTGCAACTGGAGAGGAACACAGTGGTCTTGCCACAACTTGAGCGGAGCTCTGAGTCCCCTGCCTCAACTCAAGAGGAGCCTTCCATGGCAACTAGAGAGGAAATCTGAGTTGTGCACTGTAACCAAGAGGAACACAGAATATCTGCTCCAACTCGTGAGAGGCCCCGATTCCACTGGTGCAACATGAGAGGAACCTGGAGCTTACCACCACAACTGAAAAGGACCCCGAGCCCCCTGCTGCAACTCCAGAGGAGGCACCACCAGAACTCTAGAGGAGCTCTGAGTCCCCTGCCTCAACTCAAGAGGAGGTCTCACAGCAAATTGAGCTAAGACCTCAGCACACTAGAGAGGAGCATCACACCATACAAGAGAGGAGTCCAGGCACACATCATTACAAGAGAGGAGCACCCATGGCACAACTAGAGAAGTGCAGCTCACCACAACTAGAGAGGCTCTCACACATCACATCTGGAGAAGAGACCCACCTCACATTGAAACTATTCAGGAAAAGCCCTGCCCAATGCAACTAGAGAGGAGATTCCTACCACAACTAGAGACAACCAAGAACCACAACTAGAGAGTTGACCCCCACAGGAACTAGAGGGGAGCCTTCTGGGTAAAACTAAATTGGATATCCCACCTTAACTAGAGAGTAGCACCTTGCCCACAGCAACTAGATTAATGACTGCAACAACTCAAAAGAGCAGCACACCACATCTAGAGAGAAACTCCTAGTACAGTGCAACTAGAGCTCCTGGCCTCAGCTAATGTGTTTACCACAAGCCATAGTGAGAGAAGCCTACACACCGCTTATGTAAAGTGTCCCCTGCATACCACAGTGACTGAGAAACACCATTGCCCAATGCAACTAGAGAGGTCCCACCGAGTCCTTCCCTGAAACATGAGACCTGACACTGGCCACAATGACAGAGGAGCCCTCCACCAAAACTGGAGAGGTTTCTCCCTCTACAAGTAGAGAGGAGTCCACCAAAGCATCACAGATAGAGATAAGCCCCTGAAGTAAGTTGAGGGGAGGCCCTCACAAGTAGAGAGGAGTAACCATGCTAAAATTTATGAGGAACACCTAGTGTCAAAAGAAGAGCAGAGCCACCCACAGAGCTCCCCATCACAAAACTAAGAGGAGGGACTACTGCAACTCGAGAGGAGCCCTGAGTACACTGCCACAACTCAAGAAAAGAACTCCGAGCTACTCGAGAGAAGCCACTTGCCACAACATGAGAGGATGCCCATAGACATCATAAATAGAGAGGAGTCACTCTTCAGCAAATATAGATGAGGCCCTCCACCATAACCAGAAAGGAGGCCCCTGAACGTTACAATGAGAGAGGACTCCCCACAAGTATTGCAGCAAATGACCCCCTCACCATAACCAGAAAGGAGCCCACATACCACAACTATAGTTTAGCCTATAAACACACCACAACTAGAAAGGAGAAGCCACACAACTGCTAGAGATAACCCCCCACCACAACTACAGAGGAGCCCACCAGCACACCATAACTAGAAAGAAACACCCATGACACAGTTAGAGAGGAGTCCCCAACCACAACTAGAGAGGTGCTTGCAAACCACAACTAGAGAGAATCAAAACCACCACAGCTACAGAATTAAATCTGACCCAAACTAGAGAAAAAAAACCCATGCCCAAACTACAGAGTAGCCACCTGCACATTGCAACAAGACAGGGGCCCCCCTCTGAACATCCTTGCTAGAGACGAGTCACCCCACTACAACTCGAGAGGAGGCCCCATTGCAACTTGAGAGGAACCCTGAGTACACCCCAAATGGAGAGGAACCCTGAATTCCCTGACACAGCTCGAGTGGAACACTGATTCTAGCGCTTCAACTTGAGAGGAATCCTGAGATCCCTCTGCAACTCAAGAGGAGCTCTGAGTCCCCTGCTGCAACTTGAGAGGTACCCCAACTTCCCAGCTGCAACTCAAGTGGAGGCCCAGGTCCCCTGTTACAACTTAATAGGAAGCCCGAGTTTTCTGCTGCAATTGGAGAGGAACTCTGAGTTTTCAGCTGCAATTCTAGTGGGCCATAGTCCCCTGTTGCAACTTGAGAGGAACCATGAGTTCTCTACCTCAACTTAAGAGGAGCATTGACTCTCTTCCTGCAACTCGAGAGGAATCTTGAGTTTTCCATTGAAAATTGAGACTAGATCCTAGCCCCCTAATGCAACTTGAGAGGATTCCCAAGACCCCAACCCCAGCTCAAGAGGAACTGGGAGAATCTGCCTCAGTTCAAGAGGAGCCCTATTCTGCATCATGAGGGAAGCCCCCAGCAACAAAGTCAGAGGCACTCCTATGCCAGAGTTGGAGGCCCCAGGACATCACACTTTATAGGGGTCACTCTGTCACAAATAGAGATGAACCCATGAACTTGAACGGAGCCACTCAAAATTAGAGAGTAGCAATCCCATGAAAAACTAGTGAGGAGACCCCAGTGCCAAAAGTAGAGAGGACTCCCCACTCCATAGAGACAACACACCACAACTCAAGAGGAAGCATCACTGCAACATGAGAGAAGCTCTGAGTCCCCTGCCTCAAATCAAGAGGAGCCTTTCATGGCAACTTGAGAGGAAATCTGAGTTGTGCACTGTAATCCAGAGGAAAATCAAGTACCTGCCACAACTCAGATAGGAGATCTGGGTCCACTGCTGCAATTCGAGAGGAATCCCTAGTTCCCCAATGCAATTCGAAAGGACCCCAACACCCCTGGTGCAACTTGAGAGGAGGCACCACCAGAACTCTAGAGGAGCTCTGAATCCATTGCCTCAACTCAAGAGGAGCTCCCATGGCAAATCGAGATAAGACCTCAGCACGACTAGAGAGGAGCACCACACCACCACAAGAGGAACCCAGGCACATATAAATACAAGAAAGGAGCACCCACAGTACAATTAGAGAAGTGCAGCTCACCACAACTAGAGAGGTGCCCACATATCAAATTTGGAGAAGAGCCCCACCACACATAGCAGCTGTTGAGGAAAATCCCTGCCCGATTCAACTAGAGAGGGGAACCCCACCACAACTAGAGACTAGATCACCCACCGCAAATAGAGTGCTGACCTCCATTGCAACTAGAGAGGAGGCTTCTGGATAAAATTAGATTGGATATCCCACCTCAACTAGAGAGTAGCACCTTGCTCACAGCAACTAGAGTAACGACTACAACAACTCGAAAGAGCCACCACACCACAAGTAGAGAGAAACCCGAGAGAAACCCTTAGTATAGTGCAACTAGAGAGAGCCCCTGGCCACAGCTAGCTTGTTGACCACATGCCAAAATGAGAGAGGAGTCTGCACACCGCATATGTATACAGTCGCCTGCATACTGCAATAATTGAGAAATACCACTGCCAAGGAAACTAGAGAGGTACCACAGAGTTCTTTGCTGCAATATGAGAGGAGTCACTGGTCACAATGACAGAGACCTCCACCAAAACTGGAGAGGTTTCCCCCACCACAAGTAGAGAAGAGTTCACCAAGACATCACACATAGAGAATCACACATCTCCCCTCTGCTGCAAATAGAGGGGAGCCCCCTGAAGTAAGTCGAGAGGAGGCCCTCACAAGTAGAGAGGAGTAACCATGCTAAAATTTGTGAGGAACACCTAGTGTCAAAAGAAGAGCAGAGCCACCTGCAGAGCCCACCATCACAACCTAAGAGGAGGGAATACTGCAACTCAGAAGGAGCCCTGAGTACACTGCCACAATTGAAGAAAAGAACTTCACCGCCACTTGAGAAAAGCCACTGGACACAATGCGAGACGATGTCCCCACACATCATACCTAGAGTGGAGTCACACTGTGGCAAATGTTGATGAGTTACCCCACCACAAGAAAGGAAGCCTTTGCACATTGCAATGAGAGAGGACTCCCCTCAGATATTGCAACTAAAGAGACCCTCACTAGAAAGGATCCTGCACACCGCATCTAGAGAATAGCCCACCAGCACACCACAGATAGAAGGGAGCAGCCACACTGCATCTAGAGATAATCACCCACCACAACTAGAGAAGAGCCCCCACTGATATTCGAGAGGAGCTCACCAGCACACCACAACTAGAAAGAAACCCCCATGCAACAGGTAGAGAGGAGTCCCCAACCACAATTAGAGAGGAGCCCCAAAGGAACTCCAGAGGAGCCCCCTGCTTCATCTTGACAGGATCCTCTGCCTCCTTTTAGAGGAGCCCCGAGCCCCCACAGCAAAATGATATGTGTCTCCTGAGACAAATAAGGAGGAGCCCACAATCGCAAATACAGAGATGCCCCCACCACAATTAGACAGCCCCATGAACAACACAACTAGCTTGGAGTCCTTTGCCACAATAAGAAAGTTTCACCCTGCCACCACTAGAGAGGAGCCCGCGCAACACAACTAGAGAGAAGCCCCCCACAACTAAACAAGAGTATCTGGAATTAGACTTAGAGTGGAGCCTGCCTTAACAACAATAGATAAGCCTCCCGCTGAAACTCCAGAGGAGACTGCGTTCCTCATGTGGAGAAGACCCCCAGACAAACCACAACTATTGAGGAAAAGCCCCCACACACACCAACGCAACTGGAGAGGAGCTCCCTCACCACAACTAGAGAGTTGACCACCCATCACAACTAGAGGGGGTCAACCCCACCAAGATGAGTGAGGAATCCATAGCGCAAAATTAGAGAAGACCCCTTGCCATGTAGGCCCCCCACACACACATGACAAATGCTATAGGAGGCACAACTACATCTCAAGAGGGGTTCCGAGTACCCTGTGAAAATTCTAGAGGGGACCTTCCACCCAACTCGAGAGAAGCCCCAGTCTACAATGGGAGAGGAGCCCTCCGGACATCACATCTAGAGAGGAGGCCATTCACTGCAAAGAGAGACAAGCCTCACATCACAACTAGAGAGCAGACCCCCTGCACATTGCAATGAGAGAGGAATCCCCACAGACATCACAACTGAAGAAGAGCACCTCACTACAACTAGAGAGGACCCTGTGCACTGCAGCTAGAAAGAGGCCCCCTTATTACAGCCATAGATGAGCTAGCTAGAGAGGAGTTGCCCACTGAAACTTAAGTGGAGCTCACCAGCACAACACAACTAGAAAGGAGCCATGCCACAGCTAGAAAGGAGTCCCCCACCACAATTACAGATGATTGTGTGTTAACTGCTCAGTCATCTCCAACTCTTTGTGACCCCATGGACAGTGTAGCTAGCCAGGCTCTTCTGTCCATGGGATTCTACAGGCAAGAATACAAGAGTAGGTTGTCATGCACTTCTCCAGGGGATCTTTGTGACCCAGGGATCAAACCCAGGTCTCCTGCATCCCAGGCAGATTCTTTACCATCTTAGCCACAGGGGCCTATGATGAAAAGGGAAAGTGAAAGTGAATATGCTCAATAGTGTCTGACTTTTTGCAACCCCATGGACTGTAGCCTGCCAGGCTCCTCCATCTATGGGATTTTCCAGGCATGAGTACTGGAGTTGGTTGCCATTTACATCTCCAATTTCAGATGAGCCCCCCACCAAAACTCGAGAGGTGCTTCCTGCATTAACTTGAGAGGTGACTCATGCAACAACTGGAGAGGAGCCCCAGCCACAAGTTGAGAGCCTCGTACACCCTGCAGCTAGCTCAGAGCCCCTGTCACAACTAGAAAGGGGCACCGCTCCACAACTAGAGAAAAGGCCCCCACAACTAGAGAGGACCTTTCACTCAGATCATAATAAGAGAGGAGCCCCACACCACAACTAGAGGAGAGAACCCCACGGGAACTAGACATTAGCCCTGCTGATCATTGCCACTAGAGAGAACACCAACACATCACAGCTAAACATAAGCCCCCTGCTATGAGTCGAGAAGAGGCCAATACACCACAACAAAAGAGGATGTCCCTTGCTATGATTAGAGTATATTCCTTCAACTCACAACTGGAAAAAATGCCCTTTCACATCACAAGCAGAGAAGAAGCACCCTCACCACAATCCAAGAGGAGTATGTTACAACATCTGGAGAGGAATCCTCATACCACAACTAAAGAGGAGCCCTGCACCCCGCCACAACTGTAGACAAGTCTGCAAACCACAGCTAGAGGAGAGCAGAAACAAAAATGTCAGTTGACCCCCACTGCAACTAGAGTAGAACCCTATGCCATAACTATACAGTAGCAT
>NW_011476267.1:0-1071 GCF_000754665.1 Bison bison bison | reverse complement strand
CACCCACACATCAAAATTAAACAGAAGCAACCCTGCACACTGCTACTAGAGAGGAGCAACCCCCCGAAAAACTCGAGTGGAGGCCCTACCTCAACTCGAGAGAAACAAGAAGTCCCCCAAAGCAACTCTATTGGAGTCTCCTACCACAACTTGGGAGGAGCCCAACACTGCAACAAGAGAGGAGCCAAACCGGACACTGCATGTAGAAAGGAGCCCCCACACCCCACCCCTAGAGAGAAGCAGTCTTGCACACCACATCTAGAGAGGAGGATCCACTCCAATACTAGAGAGTAGCCACTCAAACCACAAATAGAGATGAGCCAGCAAACTGCACCTAGAGAGGAGCAGCACAGCATAATGCAACAAGATAGGAGTTCTCACTCCGCAACTAGAGAGGACAACCTCAGGAAGCATACAACTAGGGAAGAGCACCACAGCACTTCACCACTAGAGTGAAGCCCAACTGCCAAAACTAGAGAGTTGAATACAAGGCACAACTAGATAGCTGACATTCAGGCATAAGGAGCATATTGCTGCAACTACATAGTAAAGAGCATATCGCTGCAACTACAGAGGTGCCACCCCCGCCTTAAATCACAACTAGAGTGGAGCACCACTGCCATAACTAGAGTCAATAACCCTTGCACAGATAGATAGGCGTGCACCCAAAACATCACAATTAGAGAAAAGTGCCCATGCACATCAAAACTAGAGTAGAACTCCCACATGGATCAAAAAGAAAGAGGAGGCCAACACTGTAACTAAAGAGGTGACTCTTGTCACAACTAGAGATAAGCCCCCATGAACATCACCATTAGAGAGGAGCATACCCACACATCACAATTAGACAGAAGCCCCTTGCTATGAGTAGAATGGAGCCCACCATATCACAGCTAAAGAAAACACTCACTACCACAACTAGAGAGTACATTGCAACTAGAAAAAGGCCCCTTAACATCACAACTAGAGAGGAGCCATACCCATCACAATTTGAGGAGAGCTCTTTACCACAACTGGAGAGGAGTCCAACTACATAACTAAGGAGGACTCCCCCCCCCCCCCCCCCCCCCC
>NW_011476266.1:13827-14993 GCF_000754665.1 Bison bison bison | reverse complement strand
TGTTCCATGTTGAGTTCTAATTGTTGCTTGTCTCTCAGAATATGTGTCTCTCAGTGTGTTTCTGTCTCTCTCTCAGTGTGTGTGTCTCGTTCAGTGTGAGTGTTTCTGGTTCTTAGCATGTGTGTGTGTGTGTGTGTGTCTCCCTCTCTGTGTATGTCTATCAGTGTGTCTGTATCTCCCTGTGACTGTCTCTCTCTTGTGTGTCTCTCAGTCTGCTTGTGTCTCTCTTGCAATGTGTGTGACTCTCAGTGTGTGTGTATATCTCTCTCTGTATGTATATGCCTCTAAGTGTGTGTGTGTGTGTCTCTGTGCCTGTGTCTCACAATGTCTGTGTCCCTTTCTCACTGTGTATGTCTCTCTCAGTGTGTGTGTCTCTCAGCGTGTGTGTGTCTCTCAGCGTGTGTGTGTTTGTATCTCTCTCAGTGTGCGTGGATAACTCTCAGTGTGTGTGTGTCTGTCTTTCAGGGTGTGTGTCTCTGTGTGTGTGTGTGTCTCTGTGTGACTCCCACAGTGTCTCTGTTCGTGTGTCTCCCATTGTGTCTCTCAATGTGTATGTGTCTGTCTCAATGTGTGTCTGCCTCAGTGTTGTGTGTCTGTTTTTAGTGTTTGTGTGAATCTCTCAGTGTGTCTGTCTCTCAGTGTGTTTGTGTCTCTCAGTGTCTGTGAGTCTCTCTCTCTGTATGTCTATGTCTCTAAGTGTGTGAGTGGGTGTCACAGTGTGTGTGTCTCACAATGTTTGTGCCTATCACTCAGTGTGTATGTCTCTCTCAGTGTGTGTGTTTCTCAGTTTGTTTTCCTCCTTCTCAGTGCAGATGTCTGTCTCTCTCAGTGTGTGTCTCTCTCTCAGTGTGTGTGTGTCTCTCTAAGTGTGTATGTGTCTCTGTGTGTTGCGTGTTCCCTCTTTCACAGTGTGTGTCTCTGTCAGTGTGTGTGTGCTTCTCTGTGTGTGTGTCTCTGTGTGACTCTCAGTGTCTCTGTTCTTGTGTCTCCCGGTGTGTCTCTCTCTCTCAATGTGTGTGTGTCTGTCTCATTGTGTGTCTGCCTCAGTGTTTTGTGTCTATTTTTAGTGTCTGTGTGTGTCTCTCAGTATGTGTGTTTCTCCCTCCCAGGTGTGTAGGTGGGTCTCTCTCTCTCAGTGTTTGTGTGTCTCTCTTAGTGTGGGAGTT
>NW_011476266.1:6823-12175 GCF_000754665.1 Bison bison bison | reverse complement strand
CTGTGTGTGTCTCTCTCTCTGTGTGTGTGTCTCTGTGTAACTCCCACAGTGTCTCTGTTCCTGTGTCTCCCATTATGTCTCTCAATGTGTGTGTGTCTGTCTCACTGTGTGTCTGCCTCAGTGTTGTGTGTCTGTTTTTAGTGTTTGTGTGAGTTTCTCAGTGTGTCTGTATCTCAGTGTGTATGAGTCTCTCTCTCTGTAAGTCTGTCTTTAAGCGTGTGTGTGGGTGTCACAGTGTGTGTCTCACAATGTTTGTGCCTCTCACTCTGCGTATGTCTCTGTCAGTGTGTGGGTCTCTCATTGCATGTTTCTCCTTCTCAGAGTGGATGTCTGTCTCATTGTGTGTGTCTCTATCAGTGTGTGTGTGTCTGTGTGTGTGTGTCTCCACAGTGTCTCTGTTCGTGTGTCTCCCATTATGTCTCACTCTCTATGTGTGTGTATCTGTCTCATTGTGTTTCCGCCTCAGCATTGTGTGTCTCTTTTTAGTGTCTGTGTGAGTCTCTCAGTGTGTGTGACTCTCAGTGTGCTTGTGTCTCTCTCTCAATGTATGTGACTCTCTCAGTCCATGTGTCTTGCTCTCTGAGTGTGTGTGTGACTCTGTAGGTCCCTGTGTTTTTGTCTCTCATAGTGTGTGTCTGTGTCTCTGTGTGTGTGTCTCTCTCTGTATGCATATGTGTTTCAGTGTGTGTCTCTCAGTGTGCGTGTCTCTATGTTGTTTCTCTGTTTTTGTGTCTCTCTCTCAGTATTCTTTCTCCATGTGTATTTCTCTCTCTCAGTGTGGATGTCTATTTCTCAGAGTGTGTGTGTCTCTCTCTGTATGTATATGTCTTTAAGTGTGGTTGTGTGTCTCTGTGTGTGTGTTTCACATTGTCTGTGTCCCTGTCTCACTGTGTATGTCTCTCTCACTGTGTGTGTTTCTTAGTTTGTTTTCCTCCTTCTCAGTGCGGATGTCTGTGTCTCTCAGTGTGTGTGTGTCTCTCTCAGTGTGTGTTTGGCTCTTTCAGTGTGTGTGTGTCTCTTTAAGTGTGTGTGTGTCTCTTTAAGTGTGTGTGTGTCTTTGTGTGTTGTGTGTTCCTCTATCACAGTGTGTGTCTCTGTCAGTATGTGTTTGTTTCTCTCTGTGCTTGTCTCTGTGTGACTCTCAGTGTCTCTGTTCTTGTGTCTCCCGGTGTGTCTCTCTCTCTCAATGTGTGTGTGTCTGTCTCATTGTGTGTCTGCCTCAGTGTTGTGTGTCTATTTTTAGTGTCTGTGTGTGTCTCTCAGTATGTGTGTTTCTCCCTCCCAGGTGTGTAGGTGGGTCTCTCTCTCTCAGTGTTTGTGTGTCTCTCTTAGTGTGGGAGTTTGTGTGTCTCTCTCTCTGTGTATATTTCTCTCCCTCAATGTGTGTGTGTGTCTCGCTCTCAGGAATGTGTTTGTCTTCCTGGATGTGGGTGTCTCTCTCAGCATGTATGTCATTCTCAATTTGTGTGTCTTTGTCTGTGTCTCTCAGTATGTGTGTCTCTCAGTGTGTTTTTGTCTCTCTCTCAGTGTGTGTGTCCCTTTCAGTGTGAGTGTTTCTGGTTCTTAGCATGTGTGTGTCTCTCAATATCTGTGTCTCTCTCTCTCATTGTGTATGTCTCTGTCAGTGTGTGTGTGTTTTTCTCTCTCTCACTGTGTGCGTGGCTAACTCTCAGTGTGTGTGTATCTTTCAGTGTGTGTGTGTCTGTGTGTGTGTGCCTCTGTGTGTCCCCACAGTGGCTCTGTTTGTGTGTCTCCCATTATGTCTCTTCCTCTAAGTGTGTGTGTCGGTCTCACTGTGTGTCTGCCTCAGCCTTGTGTCTCTTTTTAGTGTTTGTGTGAGTCTCTCAGTGTGTGTGACTCTCAGTGTGTTTGTGTCTCTCAGTCAGTGTTTAAGTCTCTCTTTGTGTGTGTGTCTGTGTGTGTTTCTCTCTCTCAGTGTGGATGTCTCTTTCTCACTCAGTGTGTGTGTGTATCTCTCTCTGATGTGTATGTCTCTAAGTGTATGTGTGTCTCTCTCAGCATGTGTGTCAGTCTCAATTTGTGTGCCTCTGTGTGTCTCTCAGAATGTGTGTCTCTTAGTGTGTTTGTGTGTCTCTCTCAGTGTGTGTGTCTTGTTTAGTGTGAGTGTTTCTGGTTCTTAGCCTGTGTGTCTCTCTCTGTGTATGTCTCTCATTGTGTGTGTGTCTCCCTGTGAATGTGTGTGTCTCTCTCTTGTGTGTGACTCTCAGTGTGGTTTTGTCTCACTCTCAGTGTGTTTGACTCTCACAGTGTATGTGTCTCACTCTCTGATGCTGTGGGTCTTGGTGAGTGTCTGTGGGCATGTTCTCTCAGTGTGTGTGTGTCTGTTTCTCAGTGTGTGTCTGTGTCTGTGTGTGTATCTCTCTCTGTATGTATGTGTTTCAGAGTGTGTCTCTCAGTATGTGTGTCTCTATGTTGTCTCTCTGTTTTTGTGTCTCTCTCTCAGTGTTTCAGTCTTTCCCCGTGTGCGTTTCTCTATCTCAGTGTGGATGACTCTCCATCTCTCAGTGTGTGCATGTGTCTCTCTGTATGTATATGTCTCTAAGTGTGTGTGCATGTCTCAGTGTGTTTCTCACAATGTCTGTGTCTCTCTCTCACTGTGTATGTCTATCTCAGTGTGTGTCTCTCTGCATGTGTGTTTGTCTGTCTCTCACAGTGTGCATGGATAACTCTCACTGTGTGTGTGTCTCTTTCAGGGTGTGTGTCTATGTGTGTGTGTGTGTCTCTGTGTGACTCCCACAGTGTCTCTGTTCCTGTGTCTCCCATTATGTCTCTCAATGTGTGTGTGTCTGGCTCACTGTGTGTCTGCCTCAGTGTTGTGTGTCTGTTTTTAGTGTTTGTGTGAGTCTCTCAGTGTGTCTGTATCTCAGTGTGTGTGTCTCTCTCTCTGTAAGTCTATGTCTCTAAGTGTGTGTGTGGGTGTCACAGTGTGTGGCTCACAAAGTTTGTGCCTCTCACTCAGTGTGTATGTCTCTCTCAATGTGTGGGTCTCTCAGTGCGTGTTTTTCCTTCTCAGGGTGGATGTCTGCCTCATTGTGTGTGTCTCTGTGTGTGTGTGTGTCTCTGTGTGTGTGTGTCTCTGTGTGTATGTATCTGTGTGTCTCCACAGTGTCTCTGTTCATGTGTCTCCCATTATGTCTCTCCCTCTATGTGTGTGTGTCTGGCTCACTCTGTGTCTGCCTCAGTGTTGTGTGTCTCTTTTTAGTGTCTGTGTGAATCTCTCAGTGTGTGTGACTCTCAGTGTGTTTGTGTCTCTCTCTCAGTGTGTATGACTCTCTCAGTATGTGTGTCTTGCTCTCTGAGTGTGTGTGACTCTTTGGGTCCCTGTGTGTGTGTCTCTCTCAGTGTGTGTCTGTGTGTGTTTGTTTCTCTCTGTATGCATATGTGTTTCAGTGTGTGTCTCTCAGTGTGCATGTCAATATGTTGTCTCTGTTTTTGTGTCTCTCTCCCAGTGTTTATGTCTTCCTCCGTGTGTGTTTCTCTCTCTCAGTGTGGATGTCTATTTCTCAGAGTGTGTGTGTCTCTCTCTGTATGTGTATGTCTCTAAGTGTGTGTGTGTGTCTCTGTGTGTGTGTCTCACAATGTATGTGTCCCTCTCTGACTGTGTATGTCTCTCTCAGTGTGAGTGGATAACTCTGTGTGTGTGTGTGTGTGTCTCTTACAGGGTGTGTCTCTGTGTGACTCCCACAGTGCCTCCTTTCGTGTGTCTCCCATTGGGTCTCTCAATGTGTGTGTGTCTGTCTCACTGTGTGTCTGCCTCAGTGTTGTGTGTCTGTCTCTAGTGTTTGTGTGAGTCTCTCAGTGTGTCTGTCTCTCCATGTGTTTGTGTCCTTCATTGTCTGTGAGTCTTTCTCTCTGTATGTCTAGGTCTCTAAGTGTGTGTGGGGGTGTCACAGTGTGTGTGTCACAATGTTTGTGCCTCTCACTCAGTATGAATGTCTAAGTGTGTGTTTCTCCTCCTTAGTGTGCATGTCTGTCTCATTGTGTGTGTGTCTCTCAGTGTGTGTGTCTCTCAGTGAGTGTGTGTTTGTCTCTTTCTCTCAGTATGCATGGATAACTCTCAGTGTGTGTGTCTCTTTCAGGATGTGTGTCTCTGTGTGTGTGTCTCTGTTTGACTCCCACAGTGTCTCTGTTCGTGTGTCTCCCATTGTGTCTCTCTCAGTATGTGTGTCTCTCAGTGAGTGTGTGTTTGTCTCTCTCTTAGTGTGCATGGATAACTCTCAGTGTGAGTGTGTGTGTCTCTTTCAGGGTGTGTGCCTCTGTGTGTGTGTCTCTGTGTTACTCCCACAGTGTCTCTGTTTGTGTGTCCCCCATTGTGTCTCTCAATGTGTGTGTGTCTCTCTCACTGTGTGTCTGCCTCAGTGTTGGGTGTCTGTTTCTAGTGTTTGTGTGAGTCTCTCTGTGTGCCTGTATCTCAGTGTGTGTGAGTCTCTCTCTCTCTGTATGTCTATGTCTCTAAGCATGTGTGTGGGTATCAAAATGTGTGTCTCACAGTGTTTGTGCCTCTGAGTGTGTATGTCTCTGTGTGTGTGTGTGTCTCTCAGTGTGTGTTTCTCCTTCTCAGTGTGGATGTCTGTCTCATTGTGTGTGTCTCTCTCAGTGTGCCTGTGTCTCTGTATATTGTGTGTTATCTCTTTCACAGTGTGTGTGTCTCTCTCGTGTGTGTCTCTCTAAGTGCTTGTGACTTTGTCTCTCTCTCTCAGTGTGCATGGCTAACTCTCAGTACGTGTGTGTCTCTTTCGGTTTATGTGTGTCTCTCTCTGTGTCAGTCTATGTGTGACTCTCACAGTGTCTCTGTTCATGTGTCTCTCTGTGTGTCTGTCTCTTAATGTGGGTGTCTTTCTCATTGTGTGTCTACCTCAGTGTTGTGTGTCTATTTCTAGTGTTTGTGTGTATCTCAGGATGTTTGTGTCTCTCTCACAGTGTGTGTGACTATCAGTGTGTTTGTGTGTCTCTCTAACTGTGTATGTCTCTCTCAGTGGGTGTGTCTCTCAGTGTGTGTTTCTGCCTCTCAGTGTGGATCACTCTCTCTTTCTCTCAGTGTGTGTGGGTCTCTCTCTGTATGTCTATGTCTCTATGTGTGTGTGTCTCTCACAATGTTTGTGTCTCTCTCACAATGTTTGTGTCTCTCTCTCAGGGTGTATGTCTTTCTCAGTGTGTGTGTTTCTAGTTTGTTTTCTCCTTCTCAGTGCAGATGTCTGTCTCTCTCAATGTGTGCATGTCTCTCTCAGTGTGTGTGTCTCTCTCAGTGTGTCTGTGTCTCTCAGTGTGTATGTGTCTCTATGTGTTGTGTGTTTCCTCTTTCACAGTGTGTGCCTCTGTCAGTTGTGTGTG
>NW_011476266.1:3826-6616 GCF_000754665.1 Bison bison bison | reverse complement strand
TGTGTGTGTTTCACTCTGGTGTGTCTCTGTGTGACTCTCAGTGTCTCTGTTCTTGCGTCTCCCAGTGTGTCTCTCTCTCAATGCATGTGTGTCTGTCTCACTGTGTGTCTGCCTCAGTGTTGTGTGTCTATTTTTAGTGTCTGTGTGTGTCTCTCAGTATGTGTGTCTCTCCCTCCCAGGTGTGTAGGTGGGTCTCTCTCTCTCAGTGTTTGTGTGTCTCTCTTAGTGTGGGAGTTTGTGTCTCGCTGTCTGTGTGTATGTTTCTCTCCCTCAATGTCTGTGTGTGTCTCACTCTCCAGAGTGTGTTTGTCTTCCTGGATGTAGGTGTCTCTATCAGTGTGTGCGTCACTCTCAATTTGTGTGTCTGTGTCTGTGTCTCTCAGTGTGTTTTTGTCTCTCTCAAAGTGTGTGTGTCCCTTTCAGTGTGAGTGTTTCTGGTTCTTAGCGTGTGTGTGTCTCTCAATATCTGTGTCTCTCTCTCACTGTGTATGTCTCTTTCAGTGTGTGTGTGTTTTTCTCTCTCGCACTGTGTGCGTGGCTAACTCTCAGTGTGTGTGTATCTTTCAGTGTGTGTGTGTGTCTGTATGTGTGTGTGTGTGCTTCTGTGTGTCTCCACAGTGTCTCTGTTCGTGAGTCTCCCATTATGTCTCTCCCTCTAATGTGTGTGTCGGTCTCACTGTGTGTCTGCCTCGGTCTTGTGTTTCTTCCTAGTGTTTGTGTGAGTCTCTCAGTGTGTGTGACTCTCAGTGTGTTTGTGTCTCTCAGTCAGTGTTTAAGTCTCTCTTTGTGTGTGTGTCTCTGTGTGTGTTTCTCTCTCTCAGTGTGGATGTCTCTCTCTCACTCAATGTGTGTGTGTATCTCTCTGTGTATGTGTATGTCTCTAAGTGTATGTGTGTCTCTCTCAGCATGTGCGTCAGTCTCAATTTGTGTGTGTCTGTGTGTCTCTCAGAATGTGTGTCTTCAGTGTGTTTGTGTGTCCCTCTCAGTGTGTATGTCCTGTTTAGTGTGAGTGTTTCTGGTTCTTAGCGTGTGTGTGTGTGTGTCTCTCTCTGTATGTGTATGTGTTTCAGTGTGTGTCTCTCAGTGTGCGTGTCTCTATGTTGTCTCTCTGTTTTTGTGTCTCTCTCTTAGTGTTTAAGTCTTTCTCTGTGTGTGTTTCTCTCTCTCCGTGTGGATGTCTCTCTATTTCTCGGTGTGTGTGTGTCTCTCTGTATGTATATGTCTCTAAGTGTGTGTGTGTGTGTCTCAGTGTGTGTCTCACAATGTCTCTGTCTCTCTCTCACTGTGTATGTCTATCTCAGTGTGTGTGTCTCTCTGCGTGTTTGAGGTTTTCTGTCTCTCTCCATGTGCATGAATAACTCTCAGTGTGTGTGTGTCTCTTTCAGGGTGTGTGTCTCTGTGTGTGTGTCTCTGTGTGACTCCCACAGTGTCTCTGTTCCTGTGTCTCCCATTATGTCTCTCAATGTGTGTGTGTCTGGCTCACTGTGTGTCTGCCTCAGTGTTGTGTGTCTGTTTTTAGTGTTTGTGTGAGTCTTCAAGTGTGTCTGTATCTCAGTGTGTGTGTCTTTCTCTCTGTAAGTCTATGTCTCTAAGTGTGTGTGTGGGTGTCACAGTGTGTGTCTCACAATGTTTGTGCCTCTCACTCAGTGCGTATGTCTCTCTCAATGTGTGGGTCTCTCAGTGCGTGTTTCTCCTTCTCAGGGTGGATGTCTGCCTCATTGTGTGTCTCTGTGTGTGTTTGTGTCTCTGTATGTGTGTGTCTCCACAGTGTCTCTGTTCGTGTGTTTCCCATTATGTCTCTCCCTCTATGTGTGTGTGTGTGTCTGTTTTATTGTGTTGCTGCCTCAGCATTGTATGTCTCTTTTTAGTGTCTGTGTGAGTCTCTCAGTGTGTGTGACTCTCTCAGTCTGTGTCTTGCTCTCTGAGTGTGTGTGACTCTTTGGGTCCCTGTGTGTGTGGTTCTCTCAGTGTGTGTCTGTGTCTCTGTGTGTCTCTCTCTGTATGCATATGTGTTTCAGTGTGTGTCTCTCAGTGTGCATGTCTATATGTTGTCTCTCTGTTTTTTTGTCTCTCAGTGTTTAGATCTTTCTCCATGTGTGTTTCTCTCTCTCAGTGTGGCTATCTATTTCTCAGATTGTGTGTGTCTCTCTCTGTATGTATATGTCTCTAGGTGTGTGCAAGTGTCTGTGTGTGTGTGTCTCACAATATATGTGTCCATCTCTCACTGTGTATGTCTCTCTCAGTGTGCGTGGATAACTCTCAGTGTGAGTGTGTGTGTCTCTTTCAGGGTGTGTATCTCTGTGTGTGTGTATCTCTGTGTGACTCCACAGGGTCTCTGTTTGTGTGTCTCCCATTGTGTCTCTCAATGTGTGTGTGTCTGTCTCACTGTGTGTCTGCCTCAGTGTTGTGTGTCTGTCTCTAGTGTTGGTGTGAGTGTCTCACTGTGTCTGTCTCTCCGTGTGTTTGTGTCTCTCTTTGTCTGTGAGTCTTTCTCTCTGTATGTATATGTCTCTAGGTGTGTGTGTGTGTCTCTGTGTGTGTGTCTCACAATGTATGTGTCTCTCTCTCACTGTGTATGTCTCTCTCAGTGTGTGTGTTCTCCTCAGTGTTCATGTCTGTCTCATTGTGTGTGTCTCTCAGTGTGTGTGTGTCTTTAGTGAGTTGTGTTTGTCTCTGTCTCTCAGTGTGCATGGATAACTCTCAGTGTGAGTGTGTGTGTCTCTTTCAGAGTGTGTGTCTCTGTGTGTGTGTCTCTGTGTGACTCCCACAGTGTCTCTGTACCTTTGTCTC
>NW_011476266.1:0-1302 GCF_000754665.1 Bison bison bison | reverse complement strand
GTCAGTCTCAATTTGTGTGTCTGTGTGTCTCTCAGAATGTGTGTCTCTCAGTGTGTGTGTGTTTGTCTCTCTCTCTCAGTGTGCGTGCATACCTCTCAGTGTGTGTGTGTGTCTCTTTCAGGGTGTGTGTCTCTGTGTGTGTGTGTGACCCTGTGTGACTCCCACAGTGTCTCTGTTCCTTTGTCTCCCATTATGTCTCTGAATGTGTGTGTATCTGTCTCACTGTGTCTGCCTCAGTGTTGTGTGTCTGTTTCTAGTGTTTGTGTGAGTCTCTCCGTGTGTCTGTCTCTCCGTGTGTTTGTGTCTCTCAGTGTCTGTGAGTCTCTCTCTCAGTATGTCTATGACTCTAAGTGTGTGTAGGGCTGTCACAGTGTGTGTCTCACACTGTTTGTGCCTCTCACTCAGTGTGTGTGTCTCTGTGTGTGTTTGTGTGTCTCTCAGTGTGTGTTTCTCCTTCTCAGTGTGGATGTCTGTCTCATTGTGTGTGTCTCTCTCAGTGTGCCTGTGTCTCTGTACATTGTGTGTTCTCTCTTTCACAGTGTGTGTCTCTCTCGTGTGTGTCTCTCTCCACACTTGTTTGTTTGTCTCTCTCTTTCAGTGTGCATGGCTAACTCTCAGTACATGTGTGTTGCTTTCCGTGTATCTGTGTCTCTCTCTGTGTCAGTCTATGTGTGACTCTCACAGTGTCCCTGTTCATGTGTCTCTCGTTGTGTCTGTCTCTTAATGTGGGTGTCTTTCTCATTGTGTTACTGCCTCAGTGTTGTGTGTCTCTTTCTAGTGTTCGGGTGTATCTCAGGAAGTTTTTGTCTCTCTCACCATGTGTGTGACTATCTGTGTGTTCATGTGTCTCTCTATCTGTGTATGTCTCTCTAAGTGGGTGTGTCCCTCAGTGTGTGTTTCTGTCTCTCAGTGTGGATCACTCTCTCTTTTTCTCTGTTTGTGGGTCTTTCTCTGTATGTCTATGTCTGTCTGTGTGTGTGTGTCTCTGTGTGTGTCTCACAATTTTTGTGTCTCTCTCTCAGAGTGTATGTCTTTCTCAGTGTGTGTGTTTCTCAGTTGGTTTTCCTCCTTCTCAGTGCAGATATCTGTCTCTCTCAGTTTGTGTGTGTCTCTGTGTGTTGTGTGTTCCCTCTTTCACAGTGTGTGTCTCTGTCAGTGTGTGTGTGTTTCTCTCTGTGTGTGTCTCTGTGTGACTCTCAGTGTCTCTGTTCTTGTGTCTCCCAGTGTCTCTCTCTCTCTCAATGTGTGTGTGTCTGTCTCATTGTGTGTCTGCCTCAGTGTTGTGTGTCTATCTTTAGTGTC
>NW_011476265.1:21227-23131 GCF_000754665.1 Bison bison bison | reverse complement strand
TTAAATAAACAGGGTGACAATATACAGCCTTGACGTACTCCTTTTCCTATTTGGAACCAGTCTGTTGTTCTACCTGCCTCTTGAGAAATCTGTATGCAGGTCAGGAAGCAACAGTTAGAACTGGACATGGAACAACAGACTGGTTCCAAATAGGAAAAGGAGTTCGTTGTTCCACCTGCCTCTTGAGAAATCTGTTTGCAGGTCAGGTAGCAACAGTTAGAACTGGACATGGACATGATATATATATCATATATATATATGATAGAAGGATATGTAAATTTAAATAGAGGCGGATGAAGACTTATATATATAAAAGATTAACTGCAAGGGGAAAAGAACAGTAGGAAAGGCAAACAAAGGAATAAATGTAGAAAAAATAATAATAGGTTTAAAAAATTAAAATTAAAAAAAGAGAAAAGAAAAAAAAACAACTCTCCAGAACTGCAAAAGCCCAATATAGAGGCAGAGGTTTATAGCAACAATTAAAAATGTGACTGAGGAAAAAAAGCTCAAAAGCGTAGTTAGATTTCATAGTGCCAATAGAACTGACAACTACAACAGTGATGGGGGAAAAAAGAAAAAAAATCCAAAAGAACCTACAGAACAAGTCAAACGTAAGAATAATACACGTTTTTCTTGAGTCACTGTCAGAGTCCGTTCCCTCGTTGGGAGTCCCAGTCCGCCTCGCCTCCTAGGATGCCCTCTGCCACCATGCTGACCCCGGACCTGCTGCAGGGGCAGCTCAGATTCTAATCTGTTCCTGTTCCTCTGTGTTCTTGCTTCCAGTGTTCAGAGGTATCAGAGCTAGTGCTGCTTCTTTTGTGGGAGCTCTCAATGACCTTTCATATATTCCACGACACAGAGTCTGCCTAGCTGATCGTGTGGATTTAACCTGCAGCTTGTACAGCTGGTGGGACGGTTTTGGGTCTTCTTCCTCAGCCACACTGCCCCTGGGTTTCAACTGTGGTTTTATTCCCACCTCTGCATGTGGGCATCCACTGGGGTTTGCCCCTGAGGCTGCCCTGGAGGGCTTGGGTTTGCCCCTGTGAGGGCCAGGTGTGGAGGCGGTGCAGTTGCCTGGGTCGCAGGGGTTCCGGCAGCACCAGGTACTCAGGGGGGTTGGCGGCTAGGGCAGCAGGAAATACAGTGCTCTAGAAGGGCATGGCAACCAGTATCGGCCAGTACGCTCCAGTATTCTTGCCTGGAAAACCCCTTCCCTGACAGAAAAGCCTGGCAGGCCACAGTCTATAGGGTTGCAAAGTGCGCTCCATCCAGGGTACGCATGGCTGCGGCAAGGACTGTCTGATTCACGTTCCATCTAGGCTGCCACAGATCAGCTGTTTCCCTCTCAGCCTTAAATGCTTCTCTGACTCAGACAACTGCCCCGGTGTGGGGACTGGACCCCTGCTTCAGTTCCGCCACCCACCGAGGGCAGGTCGGGTCCTACCAACTCCTGTTTTTCATGCTAGTCCCTTCGTCCTACCGAGTTTTGCACGTTCTGTAAATTCTTTCCTGCTGGTCAGGTCCTCCTGTCTGCTCTCAGCTGGTGTTCTGTGTGCACTTCTGTGTCTGAAGGTGTATTCCTGATGTATCCGTGGAGAGAGAGGTACGCCATGTCCACCTACCCCTCCACCATCTTGTTCCTCTCCCCTCTGCCTTTTTAAAATCCAGCTTGAACATCTGGAAGTTCACAGTTCCTGTACTGTTGAAGCCTGGCTTGGAGAATTTTGAGCATTACTTTGCTAGAGATGAGTGCAATTGTGCAGTAGTTTGAATGTTCTTTGGCATGGCCTTTCTTTGGAATTGGAATGAAAACTGACCTTTTCTAGTTCTGTGGCCACTGCTGAGTTTTCCAAATTTGCTGGCATATTGAATGCAGCACTTTCACAGCATCATCTTTTAGG
>NW_011476265.1:19084-20765 GCF_000754665.1 Bison bison bison | reverse complement strand
CTCAGACAGCCATTTTGGCTTTTTGCATTTCTTTTCCATGGGGATGGTCTTGATCCCTGTCTCCTGTACTGTGTCACGAACCTCCGTCCATAGTTCATCAGGCACTCTGTCTATCAGATCTAGTCCCTTGAATCTATTTGTCACTTACACTGTATAATCACAAGGGATTTGGTTTAGGTCATACCTGAACGGTCTAGTGGTTTTCCCTACTTTCTTCAATTTAAGTCTGAATTTGACAGTGTTCAGAGTTAAATTGAAGAAAGTAGGGAAAAACTAGAGATCTCTTCAAGAAAATTAGATACCAAGGGAACATTTCATCCAAAGATGGGCTCAATAAAGGACAGAAACGGTATGGACCGAACAGAAGCAGAAGATAATAAGAAGAGGTGGCAAGAATACACAGAAGAACTGTACAAAAAAGATATTCATGACCCAGATAACCACAATGGTGTGATCACTCACCTAGAGTCAGACATCCTGCTGTCCGAAGTCAAGTGGGCCTTAGGAAGCATCACTACGAACAAAGCCAGTGGCAGTGATGGAATTCCTGCTCAGCTATTTCAAATCTTAAAAGATGACGCCGTTAAAGTGATGCACTCAACATGCCAGCAAATTTGGAAAACTCAGCAGTGGGCACGGGACTGGAAAAGGTCAGTTTTGACTCCAATCCCAAAGAAAGGCAATGCAAAGAACGCTCAAACTACTGCACAACCACACTTATCTCACACTGCAGCAAAGTAATGCTCAAAATTCTCCAAGCCAGGCTTCAACAGTACATGAACCAAGAATTTCCATATGTTCAAGCTGGATTTAGCAAAGGCAGAGGAACCAGAGATTAAATTGCCAACATCTGTTGGATCACAGAAAAAGCAAGAGAGTGCCAGAAAAACATATACTTCTGCTTTATTGACTATGCCAAAACCTTTGACTGTGTGGATCACAACAAACTATGGAAGATTCTCGAAGAGATGGGAATACCAGACCATGTCACCTGCCTCCTTAGAAATCTGTATTTGGGTCAAGAAGCAACAGTTAGAATGGCACGTGGAATAACAGACTGGTTCCAAATTGGGAAAGGAGTCCATCAAGGCTGTATATCGTCACCCTGCTTATTTAACTTCTATGCAGAGTACATCATGCAAAATGCCGGGCTGGGTGAAACACAGCTGGAATCAAGATTGCCAGGAGAAATATCAATAACCTCAGATACCCAGATGACACCACCCTTATGGCAGAAAGTGAAGAAGAGCTAAAGTTCCTCTTGGTGAAAGTGAAAGAAGAGAGTGAACAAGTTGGCTTAAAACTCAACATTCAAAAAATGAAGATCATGGCATCCGGTCCTGTCACTTCATGGCAAATGGGGCAACAATGGAAACAGTGAGAGACTTTATTTTCTTGGGCTCCAAAATCACTGCAGGTGGTGACTGCAGCCATGAAATTAAAAGACACTTGCTTCTTGGAAGAAAAGTTATGACCAACCTTAACAGCATATTAAAAAGCAGAGACCTTACTTTACAGGCAAAGGTCTGTATAGTCAAGGCTATGGCTTTTCCAGTGGTCAGTTACAGATGTGAGAGTTGGACTATAAAGAAAGCTGAGCTCTGAAGAATTGATGCTTCTGAACTGTGGTGTTGGAGAAGACTCTTGAGAGTCCCTTGGTCTGCAAGGAGATCCAACCAGT
>NW_011476265.1:10349-18504 GCF_000754665.1 Bison bison bison | reverse complement strand
AAAAAAAAAAAAAAAAAAAAAAAAAAAAAAAAGGTTTGTCAGGACTGCAGTCAAATTCCCTCCAGGCTGTCTCTGTAGTAATCTGCAAGCTGATTCTAAAATGTAAAAGGAGATGAGAAGACAGAACAGTCCAGGAGATCCTGGGCAGGAAACAGCATCAGAGAATTTAGCTACTGCTTTTCAAAACCTACTTCAAAGCTGCACTGATTAAGACAAGGGTGGGACTTCTCTAGTGGTACAGTAGATAAGAATCCACCTGCCAATGCAGGGGATATGGGTTTGATCCCCAGTCTGGGAAGATCCCACATGCCGCGGAGCAACCAAGCCTGTGCACCACAACTCCTGAAGTCTGCGTTTCTAGAGCCCGCGTTCTGCAACGAGAGAAGCTGCTGCAATGAGAAGGCCAGGTACCACCCAAGGCCAGAGAGGCTGGCACAGGCGAGCATGTTCTGGGGGGGTCCACGCGTGGCTAGACAGCCTGGGCTGATGGAAGTCAGAGAGCGGTCATCCCACGACGGGAGGACAGAGTGGGAAGGGGCACAGGAAACCTTCCAGAGAGAACTGTCCCTGTTCTCCATGTCCCTGCTCTGTGGCATTAAAACCAACAAGCAGCCAGAAAAAACATCTAACGAAAGATGTGCCAGACTGCTGCCCTGAAAAACCACCAAACACGGTCCAGAGAAAATCAAAGACAGTCTCATTAAATGGAGTAGACCTGATTTTGATTAGAAAGACTCAGTATAAGAAAGACATCAGTTCTCCCCTCTGCAGATTCAAGGCGACTCCAGTCAAAGTCCTGGCAGCTCCCCCCTCCCCGAGCCTTCCTTGGGCTTCTCAGGTGGCTCAACGGTAAAGAATCCGCCCTCAGGGCAGGAGACAGGAGAACCGGGTTTGATTCCGGGAAGATCCCCTGGAGGAGGAAAAGGCTACCCACTCCAGTGTTCTTGCCTGGAAAATTCCATGGACAGAAAAGCCTGGCGGGCTACAGACCACGCGGTCACAAACAGTCGTCCGTGACTGAGTGACTGAGCACTCCTCCCTTCTGTCTCTCTTTTTTGTTACTCCTGCGATTGACCTTAACACACATGTCAGGCTGACCCTAACACACATATGGAAACGCAAGGGCCCAGACAGCCGCTGTGCAGAGCGTGTGTCCCCTGCTGCTGGCCAGGCCTAGCCCGTGACCTGCTGCCACCCACGGACCGGGGGTGGAGGCTGACCCCGCTGGCCTGGCCGCCTGGCTGTCGTGAGACAAACACGCCCCAGGCAGCCAGCCACACGGGATGAGCATCCTGAAGTTCTGGCGGGAGCGCAGCCGGTAGCCTGGAAGCAGGCGCAGCCTGGCCCCCTGCCGGTCTCCGCCGCAGCGTGTGACCCCGATGACTCACATCACTGGAGCTCCACCACGCGCCGTCCCAGCAGCACAGACCCGCCCGGACACACGCGGGGGTCCTCTCAACAGCATCTAAAAGGTGCCGTGGCCTTGGGAACCAGCTGGTGGAGGCCAGGGGGCTGCAGGAAGTTGGCCCCCTCCCCTCCCAGCGGCACTGAGACCGAGGCAAACCTCAGCCACGGTGACACTACTCCTGGTGGCGCCGGGGCCAGAGGGCCACGTGTGCCCCACGGACACAGCCAGGTGCCTCTCTGGAGCGACTCTCGAGAATGGGTGCACCCCGAGCAGTCCCGGAGGATGCTCGTCCAGAGCGGCTGCAGGAGAAATCTTGACTCCTACGACGGGCGGGAGGCGCCTGAGCCCAGCAGAGTCGCCCCCTTGGACCCAAGTGGGCCCCGGGAGAGGACGGGCCGGGGCGCAGGGCAGCAGTGGTGTCCTGCCCTTCCCTGTGATGGCCGAGCCTGGGGACCTGAGTATGGGGAGGCGGCCCGCCAGGAGGCGGCAGCAGAACCCAGGGGGCGGAGCACCGCGGAGCCAGCAGAGCCCGGCTGGGGAGCCAGGCTCTCATCTGCTCTCCAGCCACAGACAAAACAGAGACACTTGCAGGGAGACCGACCGGCAGGGGCGCAGCCTCCAGCCAGGCCGACTGCGGCTGCCTCGTGCTCTGCCAGGCACTCAGAAGGGGCAGGCAGGGCAGGAGGCTCCTGGGGGGTGGGCATGGATTGGCCCCGGAGTCCCAGGTGGGCAGAGAGAAGGGCACATCTTGAAAACAAACATGGGCGTGGACGACGATGGGGAGACAGGGCGGAGCCAAGCCTCGTGGAAAATGGAAAAGGGGCTTCATCGCGGCACAGAGTCCCCTCCACAGAAGGAGCCCGTGGCGTCTTGTGGGGCGATTCGGGTGCACCCGACGCCCTGTGCGGGGCCCACTCTGGGGTGTGCGTGTGCGTGCGAGCACGCGTGCACGCAGGTGGCGCTGGTTGGGAGAGGGCCCTCGGCCTTTTGTGCCCTCCCACGTCTCCTTCGAGGTGTGTCTGGCTGTGCAAGGCCCTGACCAGCCTTCACCAGGACGGCATCTCAGGTGAGGTGGCATCTCCTTCCAGGCTTCTTACTGCTTCCTGAAAAAGCAGCGAGTGCGCCAAGTTCAGCGTTCCTGGCCGTGATGCAGGCCCTGTGTGTGCGCCAGCCACCTGGCCATGCTTGTCACTCTGCAGCACTGTCCCAGACAGAGTCGCGGTCACCAGGAGTGATGAGCCTTCGTCTCTGACCTAGGAGTCATGTGTCTTCTGCCAGCATCCAAGCAACAGCCATGCTCATGGGGAAGGGATCGTGAATCCCGGACTGGAAGGCTTGTCTCTGGCTCACAAGTGTCCAGGTGAAGAAGGATGACGTGGAATCCTGAGATCCCAGACTCGGAGCCTGGCTCTATGACTGGGGAGACTTTTGGAGTGGGCGGTGGCGAGTGTGTGCTGTTTGCAGAAGGAGGGTGAATGCTGATGGACAGAAGGTGGCCTGTGGTTTATTTGACCACGTCCACTCCGCTCTTCCTCTCCCTCTGAGGAGTACCCTTCGTCACTCACTGGGAAGATGTGGCCTGACTCGCCCTCTCAAGCGTATACCATCTGCCTTGTGAAGACGACACCCAGGGGAGCCACTCGCCCAGGAGGGGAGACATGTGGGGTGGATCAGAACTCATTGCACAGCCTGGAGCCTGGCTCAGCCTCCCTGGTGGAGCCCAGCACCTCTACAGCTGACCTGAAGATGTGTGAGAAACAGGTGCTTGCTGAAGAAACACCACTGAGGTTGGGGAGGAGGTGTCCCTGTTTTGCAAAATCATTGCTGCAGAGACCTGACCTAATAAAGATAGGAAAACAGACAGCTGGGACAGAGTAGACTCCAAAGCCAGAACAACACATCCCGTCACCTGTCTTTCAGAGGCGGCGCAGCACAGCGTGACAGACAGCGCTCACGCAGCATCAGCCGAAAGTCCATACGAAACCCGTGAGTCTCCATTCCTACATCACGTCACACAGAAACAGTTCCAGGTGCAAATCACCCCTAAACGTGAAAGGTGAAACCATTCAACTTGACGACGAAAACAGAAGTGACTATTTTTGATGATTTTGAGGCAGGCAGAGATTTCACAAACAGAAAACATAATTGCTAGTCATAAAGACAATATATTGGAATATACTGCAATTAATAGTTTATGTACATGAAAAGATACTATTAAGAGAGTGAAAGGCAAATCACAGAACAAGAAAAGACATCTTTAATATACATACCAACATATATACCCACCAAAGGACTTGTATCCAGAATATATAAAGAATGCCTACAAGTCAGTAGGAATAGGTTACAGAAAAATCTGACAAATCAAATACAAAAAGATCCTTTGCAAGCGTATGTTGAGCTGGACTGTCAGTATTAAAAGCTGCTGAAACTTGTTTCTTGACCATGCGGGCAGTTTGCAAGAGTGTATTTCCCTGAGCGGGGATCAAACCTGGGCCCACAGCGGTGAAAGTGCCGACTCTTAGGATGGCTAGAGTGAAAGGACGGAGAGCATCTACTGCTGGAGGAGTGTGCAGCGACTGGAAGACTCATACGTTCCTGGGAAATGCCTTGGGAGTGCCAACCAAAGCTGAGTGCCTGACCCAGCAATTCCATTCCTACAGAAAGATGAGTACATGTTCGCCAAATTCAGGATTGTTCACAACAGCACCATCTGGAATAGTCTGAACTAGAAAAAATGTAAATAAACTGTAGTTGAGAACCAACTTTAACTACATGCAAGAAAGCAAAGCCAGCCCTATATGCCAAACTCAACATCAGACCAAGTTAGGATCATTCCTGGAATGCAAGGTTGGTTTCACATTTACAACTCGATTGATGTTCGGTGCTACAGGCAACTTCTTAGAAAAAGGGAAACCTGTTGGTGTTATTTACCATTTTAATCCTAATAAGAAGAAAAAACTTATAACCTCACAGATGCAAAAAATCGAGAATTTTCATTACACAGTCACAATAAAAATTCTTCATAAAGATTAGAAATAAACTACTTTAACATGCTAGAGTATGTATACATTTATATCTATATATCATATCTATAGCTTTGTTAAGACTTACAGAAAATGTCATTATAAATGAGAAAATGTTAGAAACATTCCCTTTAAAATCAGGAATTCAACAATGCTGCTTAATATTATGTAGGAAGTCCTAGCCGTACAATAAGACAAGATATTAGGGGCAAAAAGATTGAGGTGGGAGACATTAATACAAAGCTATACCAATCTCAAAGAAAGGCTCAAACCACCACATAATTGCACTCATCTCACACGCTAGTAAAGTGATGCTGAAAATTCTCCAAGTCAGGCTTCAGCAATACGTGAACCGTGAACTTCCAGAGGTTCAAGCTGGTTTTAGAAAAGGCAGAGGAACCAGAGATCAAATTGCCAACATCTGCTGGATCATTGTAAAAGCATGAGAGTTCCAGAAAAACAGCTGTTTCTGCTTTATTGACTATGCCACAGTCTTTGACTGTGTAGATCACAATAAACTGTGGGAAATTCTGAAAGAGATGAGAATACCAGACTACCTGACCTGCCTCTTGAGAAACCTGTATGCAGGTCAGGAAGCAACAGTTAGAACTGGACATGGAACAACAGACTGGTTCCAAATAGGAAAAGGAGTATGTCAAGGCTGTATACCGTCACCCTGCTTATTTAATTTATATGCAGAATACATCATGAGAAACGCTGGGCTGGAAGAAGCACAAGCTGGAATCAAGATTGCTGGGGAAAATATCAATAACCTCAGATATGCAGATGACACCACCCCTATGGCAGAAAGTGAAGAAGAACTAAAGAGCCTTTTGATGAAAGTGAAAGAGGAGAGTGAAAGAGTTGGCTTAAAACTCAACATTCAGAAAACTTAAGATCATGGTATCTGGTCCCATCACTTCATAGCAAATAGATGGGGAAACAGTGGAAACAGTGTCAGACTTTATGTTTCTGGGCTCCAAAATCGCTGCAGATGGTGACTGCAGCCATGAAATTAAAAGACGCTTACTCCTTGGAAGGAAAGTTATGACCAACCTAGATAGCATATTAAAAAGCAGAGACATTACTTTGCCAACAAAGGTCCATCTAGTCAAGGCTATGGTTTTTCCAGTGGTCATGTATGGATGTGAGAGTTGGACTGTGAAGAAAGGTGAGTGCCAAAGAATTGATGCTTTTGAACTGTGGTGTTGGAGAAGACTCTTGAGAGTCCCTTGGACTGCAAGGAGATCCAACCAGTCCATCCTAAAGGAGATCAGTCCTGGGTGTTCATCAGAAGGACTGATGTTGAAGCTGAAACTCCAATACTTTGGCCACCTCATGCGAAGAGCTGACTCATTTGAAAAGACCCTGATGCTGGGAAAGATTGAGGGCAGGAGGAGAAGGGGACAACAGAGGATGAGATGGTTGGATGGCATCACCGACTTGATGGACATGGGTTTGGGTGGACTTTGGGAGTTAGTAATGGACAGGGAGGCCTGGCGTGCTGCAGTTCATGGAGTTGCAAAGAGTCGGACACGACTGAGCGACTGAACTGAACTGAACTTGCATAAGATATAATTATTTATGTAGAACAATTATACATAGAATCTCAAATGAAGAAACATGCAAATTTTCAGAAATAACAACAGAGTTTAGAAATGTGCAGATAGAAAATTAATATATAGAAATCAATCTCGTTCTATATGCCAGCAACAAACAATGAGAAAATTTATATAGACAGATGACATTATGTGCAGTAGTATCTGAATATCAAGTAACAAAAAATCGAATGAAAAATGTAGATAATCTCTGATGCAGAAATTCTAAAATTTAAGGAAGATCTAGGGACTTACTAGTGGTCCGATGGCTAAGACTCCAAGCTCCTGATGCAGGGGCTCAGGTTCAGCCCCTGGTCAGGGAGCTAGATACCACACGCTACAGCTAAAAGACCCTGCGTGCTGCGACGAAGACCCAGCACAGCCAGATAAATAAGTGACTAAAAATAAACATTAAACGAAGACCCAGCACAGCCAAGTAAATAAGTGACTAAAAATAGACATTAAAAAATAAAAAATAAAGATCTAAGTCAATGGAGAGACACGTTCTGTTCATGAACAGAAGACGTGATTTCATTCATTTATCCATTTTCCCCAAATTGATCTATGAATTCAGTGCAAGTCCAACAATCCTACTGAGACTTTTGTTGGACGTGATAAAACAATTATGACATTTATATAGAAGAGAATGAGGTCAGGAGACCAAGACTCTTATGAAGACGAGCAGAGAGGAAACTTGTCCCACAGAAAACATGGAAAGTGTGGCCCTGGTGCAGGGGGCAAATTCATCAGTGAACAGAGCAGAGATTCCAGAAACACACTCACATACGCGGAGACTCCAGACACACACACTCGCGTACGCGGAGACTCCAGACACACACACTCGCGTACGCGGAGACTCCAGACACACACACTCGCGTACGCGGAGACTCCAGACACACACACTCGCGTACGCGGAGACTCCAGACACACACACTCGCGTACGCGGAGACTCCAGACACACACACTCGCATACACATGTGCAGCACTCTTTTCACAAGAAGATAGAAATGATTTTTTTCGATAAATAATTTAAAAATTATCTACAGAGACAAAAATAAAATTTGATTCTTTCCTTACAACATATACAAAAGTCAACTCCAGATGGATTAGGACTTTTTTGTCGAAAACAAAATTTGAAACTCTTAGTAGTAAATGTAGGTAAATAAAGTTTTAAACCTTAAGGTAAGGAAAAATTCCTTGAGACAAAATAACATTGACTAAAAGAAAGATTGATAACTTTGGCCACATTGAAACCCAAATTAAAACCTGTGTGCAAGTTCTAATTACACTATCAAAATGACCTAAATAAAAGTAGGCCATGCAAGGACGAAGAACGAAACCATGTCATGAACTAAGAATCACTATTAATCAGAATGCTTGCACCTGAGATCCAATGGGATGAGAAAAAGGAATGAATGAACAAGGTCCTAGACACTCAATAAAATGAGAAAAAGATATGAAAGCTACAATGGTTGCAGGGAAAAGGAAAACTCACTGGTTGATATAATTGTCCATGTTAAAAATACAATTTTCAAATACATTAATGAACTAATAGAAATGATAACCAGATAGCTGGATTTTCAAAAAAAATCCACTCACAAAAATCAATTTCTTTTTTGTCAACCAGCCACAATTTGTAGGAAAATATTTTTAAGTTTGATACTATTTAAAATAGAATACAAAATAAAATATATGTAAGTCTAAATTCAACACAAAAAAGTGCAATACCATGGCAAAGAAATCTAAGAGCTTATTAAAAGGCATTAAAGGATTTATTTATGAATAGATATATCACATTCATAGATTTGAAGACTCAATAATGTAAAGAAGTCAGTTCTCACCAAACTGATGGCTTTAATATCAATAAACATTTAAAAAATTTTAACTACAAAAATTATGTTGGTAGATCTTGACAACCTAATCCTGTAACTTGAATGGAAGTCTAGGGCGTCAGAACAGCTCAGGCATTTTCAAGGAAGGAAAGCAAGGTTATAGGACTTGTCTGACCAGCATGAAGACCTTCGGCAAAGGTACAGTTATGACGACCTTGTGGCATTAGCCCAGGGCAGACAGACCAACCAGTGGAGCCGACCAAAAGCCCAGAAGAGCCTGCAGTGAGCAGGGGG
>NW_011476265.1:6612-10248 GCF_000754665.1 Bison bison bison | reverse complement strand
GGCTCTCCCTCTCTCACCACCTGCCAAGTCAGCCGAGCTTTCAAGAGTGGAATGTATGCGCCCGCCACAGCAGCGCTTCCAGAAGAGGAGGTCTTCACGGCCTCAGGGTAAGGAGACAAGCCGCAAAAATCACCAACTGGAGGAAAAGCTTGACCAACTGGAGTTTATTAAAAATTAAGGTGACTTTTGCTTCCGTGGTGGCTCGGTGGTAAAGAATCAGCTTGCCAATGCAGGAGATTCAAGTTTGATCCCTGGGTCGGGAAGACCTCCTGGAGGAGGAATGGCTACCCACTGCAGTATTCTTGCCTGGGACAATTCCATGGACAGAGGAGCCCGGCAGACTGCAGTCCACGGGATCACAAAGAACTGGACACGACTAAGCAACTGAAGTACAGCAACACCATGGCTTTATATCCAAAGTTACCATCAAGGAGTGAAAAGTCACAAAGTGGGAGACAGCGTTTGCCACACAAATCAACTCAAAAAGGAGGAGAATCCAAGAGTAGATGCTTGTCACCCCTGCACACCAGCAAGAAAGATCTGCGATCCTCAAGACGATCAGACCAAGACCCGCTTTTCAGGACAGGAGACCTAGATGGCCGGTGTGTGTCTGAAAACAAGCCATTTCATTAGTAAACAGGAGAAAGCAAATGCACACCATCACCTCCTCCAGAGGCAAACAAGACCCCCGTCAGCACCAAGCGTTGGCTGCAAAGGCAGCCGAGACCCAGCACAGCGTGGTCAGTGCGCAGTCCCTCCTGCCACGCTTTCAGTGCCCAGTGTACGCGCCCCCCAAGTTCATGTCCACCTGGACTCTTGGAATTGACTTAGTGGAAGATGTAATCAAGGTAAAATGAGGTCACATCAGAGGAGGGTGACACCCAATCCAACAAGTGCTGTCCTTTTAAAAGAGCGGGAACTCTGGCCAGAACGACACACAGAAAGAGCACAGTGTGAAGCAGGGCAGAGGGCGGCATGATGCGTCCGCAAGCCAAGGAGCAAGGGCTGCCAGTGGCCGCCAGAAGCTGCAGGACGCAGGAGGCCCTCCAGGCTCCGGGAGCCCGGCCCTGCCAAGCCCTCGGCGTTGGACCTCTGGTCTTCCGAAAAAACGTGGTCTGAGCCACCAAGTTGGAGGGACTTTGCTACAGCAGCTAATACTGCTTTTTAGGCTGAAGGTGTGTGTGTCTACTTGCCACTCACTCCTAGGAAGATGCCTGGAGGAAGCACAGTGTATTACAGAAAACAAGTGGGAACTGCCCTCACGGAGAGGTGAGTTGCCAAGTGGCAGGGCTGACAGGCCTCGGCGACAGACTGGACACGGAGTGAGGAAAGCGGGTGAAACTGGACGTGGCCTCCGAGGGCCCTGCCAGCTCTGAAAGCACTGGCTCCTCGTGCCTGGAGCTGGCAATTCTAGGGCACGATTCACGCATGTACTGAGCATCTGCGAGGTGTCCGGCACAGCCCGGGTGCAGGGGTACAGCAAAAATGCAGCCCCTGGGAGCTTATGATCTGCAGGGAGACAGACGGCCGACAGGCTGTTAGTGCCAGGGAGAGGGAGACAGACACACTGAGAGCCCAGCTGCGTGGCGGGAACACAGCAGGTGCAAGTGTCCTGGTGAGTCCGTGGAGGGGTTACACCTGGGGCAGAGCAACTGGGGCCGTGGCCCTGGATGGAGTTACGCTCTCGACCACACGTGGGTGCCGGGACTGCAGGAACAGCCCTGGGCTGCACAGACAGGCCACCCCTAGAGACCAGGGGCTGCCCACACCTGTCTGCCTGTGCTCGAAGCCCACCCCCAGGCCAGGCTCCTGGGTCACACATGGTCTGTTCCATCAGAAGCCTCAGAAAACAGCACGGGGCCCTGTGCCGGCCACCACCCGCCCCCAGCACGCGGTGTTATTCAAATGTCCAACGCAGCCCCTCACTGGCACCACATCCCCCAGGGAGAGGGGCGAAGGCTGTTGCCCAGCTGGTCCTGTGCAGGGGCACCTGGTGCTCAGGGGGCCCCAGAACCGCTGCAGTAGGACCCCATTCTCCCGACAACCTGACCAGGCCCAGGTGCTCCGAGCTGAGGCCAGTGCCCAGACCAGAGGCCCTGCCCTGTCCTGGAAGATACGCACCCCAGGCTCCCACAGGCGCAAGCTCCACGCTGTTACCTGGTGGTCTGGGTGGCTGAAACGGAGCACCCTCCGCTGTCTTCACACTTGGAAGCACGGATGGCAGTGGGCGCACATGTAATGAGTTTGGATCCGAGTGTCTGTCGGATTTGGCCTTGGCGAGAGTGGGGCGGGGAGCCTTATAGTCTGGGTGCTGAGAGGTGCAGGAGGGGAGTTCGATCTTCCCGCCGGACTCCCTGTGGCCACTCTTGGCTTTAGCGCTCCTCTCCACCAGCCTGTGTAAGTGCACAGGCAAGGAGCAAGGAAGCACCTGTTCATCTTTCAGTGTCAAGTCCTGGTGCAGAGCCATGAGTGGGGGTCCCCCGCCCAGGTCTAGCATGGCTGAGGGGCACCTCTGCTTCAGCGGATGGATGTCCGAGAGCGGAGGCACAACGTCAACGCTGGGGATCGCTGGCATCTGTTTCCTGGCTTTCCTCATGCCCACGCCTTCCACGAGCAAGTCGGAGCCCTGGGACGTGGGCAGCTCCACTGCAGGCTGGGGACAGGAGGGCGAGGTCAGGGGGGCTGGCAGGCCCTTTCCCAGTCTTCGGTCAGGTCTGAGGCCTCAGGGAGAAGCCCCAGCCACACTTCCCTAACTCTAACCCTAACCCTGGGTCCCCCCACCCCAGGGAGGCCAGGTCGCAGGGTCTTGCTGCCCCACCTGCAGGAGGGCTCCCCAGGGGAGTAGCCCCCTGTAAAGACCCATGAAGGAAGGCTGGATCTTCACCCCAGGAGGAGGGAGGACACTGCAGGAGAGAAGAGGAATGGCCTAGAGGGACCCCGGTCCTGCCTGGTATCACAGAGGAGGAGGTGCCTGCAGAGGAGAGGTTGCAAGAACGGCAAAGGCCAGCTGGGCCGCGTGAGACCCCCGGGATGAGCGGAGAGACTACCCCGAGGTGGCCAGCGGGAGAGAGACGCCCCACCCCCAACACCTGTTTCCATAGCAGCTCGAAGTTGCCGATGTCGCAGTTTCGGTCGGCCTTGCGGTCCACCACCACCTTGATGGTGTCCTCTTGCACCTGCGCGCACAGCTGTGCTGTGACGGGCGTGGACGCGTGCATGGTGGGGCTGGAGTTGATCTCGATCAGCCAGGGCCTGAAGTCGCGCCCGAGGATGAAGTCGGCGCCGTACAGCTCAAAGCTGTTCTTGCGTGGCTCCACGTGGTCCTGGGCCACCTTCATGGTGTTGGTGATGGCCCTCTTCATGGACGGGTAGATGATGCTGCTCCACACGGCCCCGCGGCCCCTCTTCTGCAGGTACTCCTGGAATCGGGTGCTGGTCCACATGTTGTGACAGGGCAGCAGGGGGCTGCGGTCCTTGTCGTTCTTCAGGTGCTTCTGGATGGAGTTGTTGCACAGGTGGATGGCGCTGCGGGGCAAGGCTGGGGTCAGGTGTCAGCTGCTCAGTCCCCTCTCCTTCCCGAGGGCAGAGACGCGGAGGCCCCGCCCCAGACCCGAGGCCCCACCCCTGACTCCACCC
>NW_011476265.1:4318-6247 GCF_000754665.1 Bison bison bison | reverse complement strand
CCCCGGCAAGTCCCCCCCTAGGAGCTGTTTCCCCTCCTGCCGCTGGGGGAGGGCTGGTGCCCCCAAGAGAGAGATTCACTAATCGAAAATTTCAGCGAATTCATGTATACCCTGGCCTTGTTCTAAATAAGACAAGTTGAACAGCATCTATAGGAGACCGTAAAACACGTGCCCTGTCATTTTCATTTAGCGTGTCCTTTGCCACTTGGTTCTGGTGTGGGGCCCCGCCTGTGACCCCAAGACAAGAAACAGGGTGGGCCCCCGGACCCTGAAGACGTGCTGCTGGAGCGGACACAGTTCAAAACAATGTCAGGGGCTCTGTCAGCCTGGGTGAGGGTTTTGTTCCCAGATGCAGAAACAGTTCAGAGACAGTGGAGGCCTGCCGGGTACACAGCCCACAGCTGGCAGGGCCTGGCAGGCTGGAAGGGGCCCTGGGGACCTCTCACTGCCCAGTCCCCCAGAATCCTGAATCCTCCTCCGGGTCCTCCTGGCCTGGTGGGCCATGTGCTCCTTGAGCTGCCAGCCGGGACTTGTCCCAGCAGCCTGCTCCTGCCAGGCGACTCCAGGTGTACTCACAGCTCCAGCCTGAGCACAGGGAACCCTGTCCCGCAAGGTCTCCGTTAAGCAACCTTCGGCCTTCACGGTTCCGATGGACTCCCCCGTATCCCCCACCAAGACGCCTGTGCAGCCTGGGCGCCCCGAGTGCGACCACAAAGCAGAACCCCATTGGCCCTCCATTCAGACAGCGAGGTGGCCCCACCGACCTGTCCAGGAGAATGGCACGTTCCCGGGACTTCGCTGGTGGCCTCCCTTATCCTCACTGCACTCATAGCCTGCCTACTCTGGGGCCCTGGTGGGCGGCAGGTTCACCCACCGGGGAGCACCCATTTTTGGAGGTCTGAGCCCCTGCCTGGCACCCCACCAGCTCGACACACCGTGCCCCTTGCACCACCCTGGCCTCTCCTGGGGACGCTCTAGCAACTCCCCGACCTGCAGGACCCCCAACCCAGGGCTTTGGGGACTCACAAAGAGAAGGCCCTGCAAGGGCTACTGCAGAATTCGGTGGGCTGGCCCCCAGGGGACTCCCAGAGGAGCCCTTCCTGTCCTTCCCCACATGCTGAGTGGACTGAGCGCACGGGCAGTGCAGAAGGCAGGGCTGCACCCCAAGCGCGGCCCCCGTGGGTCAGTGCAAGACCACGGTTGGCCCCTCAGCTTCCCCCATGGGCAGTGGCAGCCACCACAGAGGGCGGCTCTATGCCAGCCAGTGCCCCTGAGCACGTGGCAGACGGTGCTTTTAGGATTTCCTGGAGAACATACATGCCCCTTGGGGATGCAGGGCCCTGGCCTTGATGGGCAGGGGGCCAGAGCCCGCCCCTTGCAGAGGGAGGTTGCAGAACCTCCCTGGCCCCAGCCAGGACCCAGTGCCCCACTGGACACATGAGACCAGCCAGGCAATCCAGTGCTGGTGGGAACTCGCCCTGAAGAGTGCCAAGCTGACCCCACCGACCTGTCCAGTTTGTCCAGGGAGAAGCGCTGTGTTGAGAAGCGCAGATAGCTCTCCTTGTAGAACCAGATGGTCAGCGGGTTCCAGTCGGTGACCAGGAACCACTGCCGGATGTCGAATTTGGTGTCGTAGATGAGCAGCGGCGTCTCGATGTACTTCTGCACCACCCACTTGTCCTTGGCGGGCGGCTGGTCTGCAGCCACCAGCTCCAGGATCTCCTCCACGTGGTTCATGCACACTATGTCTGCAAGAGGCTGCCGCTCAGCCCCGAGCCCCAGCGTGCTGCCCGTGGACCCCCAGGGGCACGGCGCAGGGGCTCTGCCCTCGCGGTCAAGGCCGCAGCCAGGGCAACCCCCTTACTCCCCACAGCGAGGCCAGCCCGGGGCTTCAGAGAGGACGTGAGGACAGGGAGGGCAGGGGTGTGG
>NW_011476265.1:0-1730 GCF_000754665.1 Bison bison bison | reverse complement strand
TCTTAAAATATTAACAGGCCTCCGGGCCAGAAGATGATGCAAATCACCTAAACTTTTGCATATGATAAGTTTGCAGGAAGAAAGCCTGGCTTACTGCATGACTCCACCCCTTCCCCCATTATCCTCTATGCATAACTTAAGGTATAAAAACTACTTTGGAAAATAAAGTGCAGGGCCTTGTTCACCGAAACTTGGTCTCACCATGTCATTCTTTCTCTTACCTTCTGGCTGAATCATTCAGCCTCTTTTCTCCACTGAATTTCCTCACTGAGCTATCCTTATTCTATTACTCTTTATATCCTTAATTAACGTTTAATTAAGCAGTTGTTTCCTGATCCTCGCGGACGCCGTCCCCGCTTCGAATTCCCTGGATCCACCGGGGCTGGACCCCGGCAGGAGAGAGGACACCCCATGACATGAAGAGGATGCAGGCAGGGCGGTGCTGTGAAGGCTTCTCCACAGCCTGAGAATCTCCAAGCTGCAGAAGGACGCTTGGGAATAAGTAAGCTCAGCATTTAAGTCAGCACCCAGGGGAATGATCCCTCACAGAAGACAAAAAAAATGCAACCGAAAGAAGGTTCTTTGGGAGCGCTGGTAAGATTAGAAAGTCACCCTCAAACTCTATTTTTAAATGAAGAACCCACATTACCATTAGGGATAAAGAAGAGGACGCGGTCACAGCCGTGACACAGGAAGAAGTAGAAAGCTGGAGCCAGGGGTCACCAGGGACAGGGCTCACGAGGGGCGCAGGACGGGCACCTCCAGGGGTTTCACGACCACCCAAGGACCAGGCCCCCCAGATGCTGGACACTAGTCTAGCAGCGATGGAACATTCTAATTAATCTTAATTACTTGGCAAAACAGAACAGAAGCTGTGATGAGCAGGTTCTTGGGACGCCTGCTCCCCGGGACCCGTGAGTCCGGTGCCCCCAGGAAGCTCAGCACCCAGCCCCCACCCCCAGGCTGGCTGTCCACGCAGGCGCCCGGCTGAGACTCACCTCGGCCGCGGGACTTGGCCGCAGGCTTGATGATCCAGATGTTCCGAAGCCCGTCGATCTCGGTCTGAGGGTTTACAGAGGTGATTTTGTTCAGCAGAGCCTGGCACTGCGAAAAGTGATTTCTGGAACTGGGGATGAAGGCCTCGCCGCTACAAAGCAAGACCCAGAAAGCCCGTGAGGTCTTGAGGCGGCTGCCCCGAGGAAAGGGTGGGGCAGGGAATGTGCCCCTGCCCACCCGAGGGCCTCCTGGGAACGTGGCCTGCGGGGAGGTGGGGACCCCCTACTTGAGGATCAGACTGCAGGGACACCCCCGGGCACTGTCCCTGGGCCCAGACAAGGTGCTGGGAGATGAAAGCCACGGTCCCTGTGCTGGGGACCCCACATCAGGTGGGCCTTGCAGGCCCGCATGGGGAAGCCGAGCTGCCCATGGCAGCGGGTCCAGGGTCCAGCTTAGTGTCCCGTGGGCTTTACTGTCAGTCAGACTGGCTCGTGGCCACGAGCTCACGGCAGCCACGGGGCCGGCTCAGGAAGACACCACAACAGGGGATGAGGCTGGCGGACAGCACAGTGTCTGTGTCAGGTTAGCTCTTGCATCATGGACCCACCCCCCGGGCCGCAACACAGCCCAGCGAGGATGGACTGCAGCCAAGGCTGCCGGGCTCCCTGGCCTCCTGCAGCGCCCCCATGACGGCCCTGGTGTGGGGAGAGACTTTCTGGGACACACAGGTGTGT
>NW_011476264.1:9976-11694 GCF_000754665.1 Bison bison bison | reverse complement strand
ATGGCATCCGGTCCCATCACTTCATGGGAAATAGGTGGGGAAACAGTGGAAATAGTGTCAGACTTTATTTTTTGGGGCTCCAACGTCACTGCAGATGGTGGCTGCAGCCATGAAATTAAAAGACGCTTACTCCTTGGAAGGAAAGTTATGACCAAACTAGATAGCATATTCAAAAGCAAAGACACTACTTTGCCAACAAAGGTCCGTCTAGTCAAGGCTATGGTTTTTCCTGTGGTCATGTATGAATGTGAGAGTTGGACTCTGAAGAAAGCTGAGCACTGAAGAATTGATGCTTTTGAACTGTGGTGTTGGAGAAGACTCTTGAGAGTCCCTTGGACTGCAAGGAGATCCAACCAGTCCATTCTGAAGGAGATCAGCCCTGGGATTTCTTTGGAAGAAATGATGCTAAAGCTGAAACTCCAGTAGTTTGGCCACCTCATGCGAAGAGTTGACTCATTGGAAAAGACTCTGATGCTGGGAGGGATTGGGGGGCAGGAGGAGAAGGGGACGACAGAGGCTGAGATGGCTGGATGGCATCACTGACTCGATGGACGTGAGTCTCAGGGAACTCTGGGAGTTGGTGATGGACAGTGAGGCCTGGCGTGCTGCAATTCATGGGGCACAAAGAGTCGGACACCACTGAGTGCCTGATCTGAACTGAACTGAATTAGGCTTATGTAGATTCTAGATTTATTCCCAGATACTCTAAGTGACATCCTGTTACAATTGTATTTCCTGTTTGATTCTAGTAAATAAAAACACAACTTGTTTTTATATACTTGTTTATTTCCTGCAGTAACCTTACTCAATTACCATTTGCTCAATTATTAGTTTCAATAGTTTATTTAGAGTGTTTTTCATACTTTATATGCAAATAACCAAAACATCTGCAAATGATGACAATCTTGAATGTAATCTTTTTTTCCTCCTTGTTTCACTGTACTGGCTTAGACTTCCTAGATTAAATAAAAGTGGAAATATAGACTTTTCCCATTTTATTGACAGTATTCCCAAAGGATTTTATGCTCAAGTTACCATACTTGCATATGAGTGTGAAGATGACAATTTAGTATGGGAATGACGTTTCTTAATTTCCTGTTACTCACCTATTGAATTCCTGAGTTAATCTTTATCAGAGTAAATTAACTCTAAGATGTGGTTAGGTTCCATATACAAATATGTTAAGGTCTTTGGATTTATACTCCTGAGTCACATTTTTTTATACTTTTTCATTTTATATCATTTTGTTTGCTTTAGAATCAAGGTTAGATGAATCACGTACAATAAATTTTGAGAGTATTCGTGTATTTGGTTCTCAATGGTGATGAGCTTCTGTGGATTGGAGCCCCTTGGAGAATCTGATGAAATCTCTCTGGCGCTCCCTGGCTGGTGAACACCAGGAGGGCTGCAAGTCTCACACTCAGAGAAGGCAGGGGAGCACCAGGCTCCTTCCCACACATTCTCCCTCTGAATCTCTCCCATCTGGCTGTGCCTGAGTTTTATCTGTCAAGAGCCGTGTTAGGCATTACTGACAAAATGGAGACATGGTCCCAGCCCCCTCTCTTCATTCCAGATGAATGGATCCCGGGATGAAGGAGTTCAGATCAGATCAGGCTCAGTCATGTCCGACTCTTTGCGACCCCATGAATCGCAGCATGCCAGGCCTCCCTGTCCATTACCAACTCCTGGAGTTCACTGAGACTCATGTCCATCGAGTC
>NW_011476264.1:4414-7423 GCF_000754665.1 Bison bison bison | reverse complement strand
GTAGATATAATGGTCATCTGAGTTAAATTCACCCATTTCAGTCCATTTCAGTTTGCTGATTCCTAGAATGTTGACATTCACTCTTGCCATCTCTTGTTTGACCACTTCCAATTTGCCTTGATTCATGGACCTGACATTCCAGGTTCCTATGCAATATTGCTTTTTACAGCATCAGACCTTGCTTCTATCATCAGACATATCCACAGCTGGGTATTCTTTTTTCTTTGGCTCCATCCCTTCATTCTTTCTGGAGTTATTTCTCCACTGATCTCCAGTAGCATATTGGGCACCTACTGCCCTCGGAGTTTCTCTTTCAGTATCCTATCATTTTGCCTTTTCATACTGTTCATGGGGTTCTCAAGACAAGAATACCAAAGTGGTTTGCCATTCCTTCATCCTGGGATGAAGGAGTTAGGCCTTGTAATTCTGACTTGTTTTTTCCTCTCCTCAGCTGAGTTGACTGAAAAGGAATATTAAGGTGCTTATTGTTCTTGAGAGGAGCATGAAAAGGCACAGATCCTTCTGCAGCATTGCTCAAAAAATAATTCATAAAGTTAATCATTGACATTTTTTCAAGGACTTTTACAAAGGAGTGTTCCAGGATGAGCAAATAGGCCATAGCTTGAGGCCATGGGAGGGATTGTATCTGAAGCATATTTGTGAAGAGAATGTTTATGGCAAAGGAGTTTACTGAATTTAGGGCTTAGAAATAATTAAAACAGTCAGAAGTTAAAGATTTAAGGAATGTTGTAAAGTTAGCATATTTTACTATAGCTTATAGAAGTTAGGAATTTTTAGAGACACTATAGCTAGAAGCCTTTTTAAGAGATAATGAGTTCAGGATGTTAGGGGCAAACAGGATTTAGGAAGATAAGTAGTAAACTGAGGAATGTAGCATGAGTTACAATGTAATCACAAGTTAACTATTGGACACGTTAGAGGAGGTAGATAATAGATGATAAGGCTGATTCCGAGAGAATCACTGAAGCAGGAACTCTGTTTAAAGAGCAACAATGATTTATGGAGACAATAAATCTGGGAGAGGGGGATCTGAAAATGTCAAACCTCTGGCCTAATGTTTTTGTAAAAGTATAAAAGAGAATCTTAAACTTGAAATAAACAGGCAGTCCATACAAAACTGAGAGGCTGTCTCATTGGCCGACATCGTCGTCTCTTCAGGTTGAATCCCTGGTTGCTGGAGTTGGAATCAGGCATGTATCCTTTCACAATGAACTGGGAATCTAGTAAAAAGAAAGAAAGAAAAAGAAAAGAAACCTGTCTATACTCTGCCCAGTGAAACCCACAGGAATCAACACAACTGTTTCATCCATACTGAGAGAGCTTATTACCCTACTGGAGATTTTCCACTGGCCAGTAAGGGTGCCTATCGTGACCCTAGATCAGTGTCTCAGTTCAAGATTATAAAAGTATTACATTATAAAAGTAGGGGTGTTATAGTGTTATATGTGGCTTTCTTTTTTATAATTGATTTGCCTCTATATTTTTACAATGTAGATTTAGTAAGTTTATCATCATAAAAAAAGAAAAAAAAAGTTTATCATCAGAAAAAAAGCAAGCAATGAGTGCTACAAGAGAATCTGCTTAAGGTTGAATGTGCCACTTGAAGAATGTGTCAGCAATAAAAAAAAAAAAAAGCAAGATTGCAAAACTCACTGCATGGGAGCATAAATGGCCTTGTCATTTTGCAATAGGTCTATCAACATGGCATGGTATTTGAAGCTGATGTGGACACAAACAAAAGCTCTCAAAAGATGAGAGGAAAATTGCAGCATATATCTTCATTACCAGAGCAAACAGTAAAACAGACATAGCAGATACAGAAATCTATGTCTCACCAAGGCCCTATCCTGTTCCCCTATATTGCATGGTCTCCTTCTTAGCTCTGAGGATCTATGCAGGCCATGGCTTCCTTATTTCATGTATAACATTTTCAGTGTCCTGGAAATGTGTAAGAAAAGCATTCTATAGTAAAGATTTTGTGGGAAGCAAACTGAAAGTAATCTCATGGTCAACTTTCCAGAGTCTGACATTATTATTAATGTCTGACAGTATATAAATATTAGGCCTTTATTTTTTATTTATCATTGAATACCATGAGCTCCATCAATAGAATTTATTACAAAAGTTAATTATATTGAAAGCCTAACTAAAGACAATTTTTTAAAAGCAATAAGAACAAAGTTAACAGTGTTGTGTAAAGATGTCATAAAAATTAAAACAAAAAGTTTAGGAAAGAAAAAAATGACTAATAAAAATACTCAATCACAGGAAAGTACAAATTAATGTAATACGATACTATTTTGATCTTTTAGGATATTGAATAGTTTTAATGTAATCATTGTTGGAAAGGGAGTGCTTGGATGCTAATGAGGGGATTGTAAATTGATAATATTTCTGAAGTCAATTTTTCAATATCCATCAATATCCATGCAGTTTACCTGGATTCAAAGATATATAAGCCAGTACATCATTGCTTCCAAGTGTGTAGTAGTTAACATTGTATGTAATTTATATTTCCCTCAGTGAGTAATTATTACAAATATTATATATGTACAGTGAAATACTGAGCAATAATCTCAAAGGAAGGCATAGAGACATGGAATTATTTCATGGATGTTAGGATACGTATGGCTTGGGTATATTATAAGTTGAAAGGTAAGTTTCACATAATACTTAGTTTTCATAAGGGGGAAATATGTGAATAGATATGCATATATATTCATGAATAAAAGCTTAAAATGATTTAGGTCTGTAAAAACAACACCAAGGTCATTAATAATGTTTCCGTGTGTGCTAAGTTGCTTCAGTCTTGTCCACTGAAGAAGGGAATGGCAAATCAATTCAGTATTCTTGCCTTGAGAACCCCATGAAGAGTATCAAAAAGGCAAAAAAAATAGGACTCTGAAAGATGAATTACCTAGGTCGGTAGGTGCCCAATATGCTACTGGAGATCAGGGGAGAAATAACTCCAGAAAGAATGAAGGGATG
>NW_011476264.1:0-1367 GCF_000754665.1 Bison bison bison | reverse complement strand
TGACATTGAAATATGTATAATATCATATATGAAACGAGTCGCCAGTCCAGGTTCGATGCACGATACTGGATGCTTGGGGCTGGTGCACTAGGATGACCCAGAGGGATGGTATGGGGAGGGAGGAGGGAGGAGGGTTCAGGATGGGGAACACGTGTATACCTGTGGCAGATTCATTTCGATATATGGCAAAACCAATACAATATTGTAAAGTTAAAAAATAAAATTAAATTAAAAAAAATAAAGATAAAAACAAAGTAGATACAAGCTACAGTGAAGGCACACTTTCTGTTCTATATTTTCTGTACAATTTGACATTTAGAACAAGAACATATTTGGTTATAATTTGTATAATTCACAATACATTAAACAGTGGATAAACTAGATAAAACTCATTATATTACATTATAAATTATTTTCTGCATTGTTCACATGCATTCTTACATAGACTGCTGTTTTGACTTACATGTAATCATACTTATAAGTAAATTTAACCTAATAAACCTATCAACATTAATGTATAAATTACTACTGCAGCTTTCATATCACTGTCTTAAATTTATAAATTACTTATAATCTTAAACATACTTTATATATCAATAAGAAAGTATTCTTTTGACAATGCAGTTGCCTAAACTAGAGAAAATTATTATTAACATTTTGAAGGTCTTCATTTGCTTTAAAATGCTCTCAGAGAAATTAAATCTGCTAATTTCAAGAAAATCATTTTTCTATATCAGAACAGCTTAACTTTCTGGTCAGTTACTCTCCAGTTGTAAGTATGTAAATACAGATATGAGAGAATATGACTCCACATAAAGTGTAAAATTCAAGAAAAACAAGGGCTCTAATTTGCAATATCCTTAAGCAATCCAACCTAAATTCAGATTCTTGATTCTCTTTAAAATTATCCAGAGTCTAGCAAAGGTGGGTCTAAATCTGGGAAAATAAATGCTTAGGTCGTTAACCCACAAAAAGTGTATTCATTTAATATTCACTCAATAGAACAGATTTCTGAATTGCAGATTAATTAGCAAATGCAGTTAATTTTTCAGAATGCATTTTTAAGACAATTACATTTTTGTATTTGTTTTCAGTATTACTCTGCCTTTGAAAATTAAGCTGTGGAAAGATTAGTCTCTCTCTATGCTGGAGAAGGTAATGGCAACCCACTCCAGTACTCTTGCCTGGAAAATCCCATGGACGGAGGAGCTTGGTAGGCTGCTGTCCATTGGGTTGCTAAGGGTCGGACACGACTGAGCGACTTCAATTTCACTTTTCACTTTCATGCATTGGAGAAGGAAATGGCAACGCACTCCAGTGTTCTTGCCTGGAGGATCCCAGGGACGGGGAGCCTGGTGGGCTGCCGT
>NW_011476263.1:21061-22005 GCF_000754665.1 Bison bison bison | reverse complement strand
CCGGGGTCCCCCCGTGACCGGGGCATCCTGGCCGGTGTCCTACCCTCACCCCCCGCAACCCCCGTCAGCCTGCCCAAGGGAGGCAGGACCTCATTGCTCACAGACCATCCTTCAGGCCAGGCCAGGGGCTGCTCTTGGGGGCACTGGGGCCTGTGGGCAGGAGGGACCCCCAGGTGAGGTTGGAGCTGCCTCCTGGGGGTACTGGGGGGTCCCGATGGACCAGGCAGATGGCAAACCCAGAGCCTGTTCTGCAGGTGGTCTGGCCTGATTTATTTATTTATTTTTTGGCCGCACTGTGCAGCCTGTGGGATCTCAGTTCCCTCACCAGGAATTGAACCTGTGCCCTCAGCAGTGAAAATGCAGAGTCCTCTAGCCGCTGGACCCCTGGGGAATTCCCTGGCTTGTGCTTTTAATAAAAGGAGAGAAAGTTGAGGGCAGAGCCTCCTCCCCGGGGATGAGGGCGGGGTGGTCGCGGGTCCTGTTGAGAAGAGGAGGCAGTGGAGGGCACGAGGCGTCCTGGAGTGAGTGTGCACGCTCGATCTGCGGCTGGACGCCCAGCAGGTGTCCAGACAGGGGCCGTGGAAGGGGCTCTGTGGGAACGAGAGGACACCCTGATGCTGGCAGAGGGAGACCCGAAGCCCAGGAACGCTGTGGCGGTCAGAGCCCCGTCCTCCGCATACCTGCAGATCATATGCCCCCGGCCTGGGGCGCCTGCACAAGGACAGGTGGGCGCAACGCCCACCAGGCGGGTCTCCTGGTCCTTCCGGAGGGAGGAACATGGGGTCTGCCCAGGTGGGGCTCTGGCCTGGCTGCGGGGCACCCGACTGGCTTGCTCCAGACCTGATGAGGCTGCAGCAGCAACAGCTTCAGGCACGGCTGTCGGCCAGCACGGCCCAGCCGAGGCTGTGTCTCCAGGCGACCAGTGCCCCATCCTGCATCCAGAT
>NW_011476263.1:12469-18967 GCF_000754665.1 Bison bison bison | reverse complement strand
ACAGCCTGGCAGCCTCCGCCTGTGTTTCCCAAGGTGATTTGATAGCTGGACAGCTGCTCCGGAATCCACACTCTGGGAAGGCAGCCTGGGATCGCCACAGAGCGCTGCAAGGGGCCACCCGGGGTCCTGGGACACAGGCGCGTCCCCCTGATGTTGCCCGGTCCTGGGACAGGCCGAGCTGGCTCCCACCTCCCTGGCTTTGTTTGTGCCATTGCCCACCCCCCTCCCACAGGCCCTCCCACGGCCACAGAGCAGGCAGGGGGACGGCTGAGGGGGTGAGGGCCCAGGGCCCCGCCAAGCCCACCCCAGGCCCAGGGCCAGGTACCAGCAGTGTCCACGGAGGACATGTGGCCATGGCCTACAGGGATCCTGGGGCTGGGCTGGGTCCTCCATGGCGCCCAAAGCTCTCCGGAGCACTCCCAAGTTAGATGCACACACATGTATGCACACGTGTGCACACAGTGCTGAGCTCGCCTGCCTATGTGTGAACACACGTGTACACACAGTGCCGTGCTCTTGTGCACACATGCGTGTGCACATACACAGGGACCCATGCAGTTAGCAGGTACAACATGATTCCCTTGGCACCCTCCTCTGCCTGTGAAGCAGGTGCCAGAGTCTTCCTACTCGAATGTCCTGCCTACCCCAGACCCACTGGGCATCCGGACCCCTAATGGCTTCTCCTGGGCTGTTCTGACCTCCAGCGGCTCCAGAAGGAGCTGGCCGAGGGTGGGGAGCACAGGCTGGTGGGGCCCAGGGGAGCAGTCCAGTTCTGCTCAGTCCCAGTGGCCAGGAGACCCTCCCTCTGCCTGCATGTGACAGGTGTTGACGGGGCCCTACTGTGTGCTGGGCTCTGAGGAGCTGGGCTGGGGGGTGGGCTCTGGGTCTGGGTGGAGCTCTGTTTCTGAGCAGCGTAAGGCCCTGGGCGCCTTAGCCAGGAGGATGGGGCAGTGAGTAGGACAGGTGAGGTCTGTGGGAATGGGCAGTGGCTGGCTGGAGGGGTCCCTGGGAGAACCATGCTCACTTGATAAGGGGTGGGCCCTGGAGACCCACCCGAGCTGCGCTTCCTGGAGACGGGCCAGGGGCCTGGGGCTCCTCCAGGCCTGATAGTTCTCGAGCAGCTGTTTCCAGCTCCTGGGAGGAGGGGGCCGAGGTCCAGAAGCCCCACGCAGTAGCAGCCTGAACACTCTGGGTGTCTACCCACCTCATGGCCACTCCCTGAGTCTGTCTCCAGGGGGAATGGTTGAGTTGTCCCTGGGGGTGGGGATTCAGGGGTGGACCTCTGAGCTGGTGGCCCCTGTGAGCCTCAGTCTCCCTGTCTGAGCAGGGGGCTGGCCTGGAGCGCAGTGCACGCTGCCCAAGCTTAGAGTTTGGGGCAGCTTGACCCCACCAGTCTCAGTGATGGAGACAGTACCCTTGCCTGCTGGTGGCCCTGCCCTGGGGTGCTGCTCACAGCCAGAGCTCGGGGCCATGTGTGTTGGGTCTGGGCCCACCCTCTGTGGCTGCATCTGCTCGGAGCAGCTGGGATGGCTGGCTCTCGGGCCCGGGTTGGCAGAGGACAGAGGCCTCCAGGGCCCGGGGTGGTACAGGAGGGTGCATAGCCCTGTCGGGATCCCATGGGCCCCCATGAGCTCCAGGGCCCCTAAAGCGGCCCCAGGCCCTAGCCATGAGGACAGGTACGTTCAGAGCCCCTGTCACCCAGCAAGGTGAGCGGTCCTTACTGAGATGGCGCTCATGGGGTCTGGCCTTTCATGGCGTCAGGTGTGTGGCCGTCCTTCTGCGGAACCGTCCGTGGCGCTAGGCCGGCACTCAGTCAGAACGCTGTGTGCCTGGTTTGCTGTATCTGTGTGGCGGCTCAGGGCTCTGGGCCTGGTTGTGGGATCCTGGGGCCCCAGTGGGCAGGGGTGCGCTGGTTAACAAACCACCACACTCAGCGCCTTAGGACAGAAGCTCATTCTCTCCCAGGCTGGCGGTTGCAAGCCCTACCTGGGCCTCAGGGGCTGAGATTGGAGTATCTACAGGCCGGGCTCCACAGAGGCTCAGGGCAGAACATGTGCCCTGCCTTCTCCAGCGTCTGCAGACGCTCCGTCCCTGGCTTGTGGCCCCTCCTCCACATTCATAGCTAGAAATGGCCGGTTGGGTCCTACTCATGGCATTGCGGCTCCCTGGCCCCCTCTTCTATGTCTGAAGACCCCTGAGATGACACTGGCCCACCCAGATGCTCTCTGGTCCCAGTGCAGCCCATGGGGACTTTGCACCCCTAGGAACCACGGCCCAACCACCCCCCGCTCCCCGCGCCAAGCCCGGGAGAGCTGCACTCATGCCCAGAGTCTGCACCCAGGCCGGCAGTGGTGGTGGCCAGCGCCACTCCTCAGATGCAAGTCATGTTGATGGTGGAATTCTGGCAGGAGTGTTAAGGGCTAAACTGTGTCCCTGAATCCCTGTGCTGAAGCATTGACCCGCAGGACCTCCAGGTGGGCCTCATTTGGAAACACAGTCATTGCATTAATAGTGAAGCTAAGTGGTGGCTATGCCTGAGTGAGGCGGACCCTAACCCAGGGGATTGGAATCCTTGGGGAAGGTTGTAGACACAGTGCATGCGGGGAGACTGGGACTTATGGCTTGGCACCTGGGATCCGCCAGCAACTGGACAGGACCCAGGATAGACCCTGCCGCAGCCCGGGGAGCCTCCTGCCCTCCCGTCCACCCCGGGGGCCCCTTCAGAGCTCAGTCATCGGAGGTCAGGCCTGACCACTCGTCTAAACTCCAGGCGGGGTTGCTGCAGGCCTGGGCGCTCCCTCCTGCCGCAGTCCTGTAGAGGGAAGCAGGGTGCAGACAGCAACGTGGCTCCCTTTGGCAAAGGGCCTTGGGGTTTGCGGGGCCCTGGCCCCTGAGCCGGGCGCTGCTGGAGACCTGAGGTCAGCTTGTCGCTTGCGGGACCACAACGCCGGGCATTTGCAGATGGGGCAGAGCCCTGTGCTGAGGGCCCCAGGAGAGAGAGCGGGAGAAGTGCAGACTGTGGGGACCCCAGCCTCCCCCTCTGGGGGGGCCCAGCCAGGGCTTCTGGGGAGGCCTCTGAGGGGCCGCTGGCCGTGGGAACTGTGGCCTCCTGGCGCCCGCTCCCCCCTCTGCTAGGGAAAAGTGGTGAAGAGGAAGACACCACTGAGACCACAAGCCCAGACCCCCCCAGGGCCCGGGGCCTCGGAGAGACAGCCACGTCTGTAGGGTTGCTCAGATCCATGGGGTGCCTGCTTCTGTGTACACATCCGAGGGGACCCGGCCGATGACCTCAGGAGCCAGGGTCTCCCCACCCAGGGACCAAGACGCTCCCAAACACCCTTGGGAATGGTCCTTTCGTAAAAGCCTCAAGGCTTCAAGCATTCTTTAGGCTTTAGTCACGGTGGTGACCGGAGGCAGCCTCTCTGGCCAGCAGCCATCTGTAATGAGCCCTGGAGGTGCTCCCTGGGGCTGCCCCCACCGCTGCCCTCTGTGCAAAGGACACCGGGCTAGTCCCGTGGGTCACCCTGTTGGGGGTGGACCCCTTCCTCCCCGCCCTCAAGAACAGGTTACAGAACCCCCTTTGGAAAGGCCCTGTGTGGCACCTCTTGCTGGTGGTGACCACGCACACCTCCATGGACACAAGCGGGCAGGTGGGGTGGCTCCAGACTGTGCGAAGTGCCTACCTGGGCTCTGCTGCTGGCCAGCTCGTGACCTTGGATATACCTCGGGGTTCTCCGCTGTGAAGCCAGCCTCCTGCCCACTCTGCTGGGGTCAAACTTGACAGACACAAGAGAAGTGCCTAGAAGCAAAGGGCATCATTGTGAGCATGTTTCTGTCTTTGCCCTGCCCACCAGGAAGCGCCAAGCAGAGGGTGTGACCCAGCTCAACCTGCCTTGGGGGCTCTGGGCACTCCCTCAATGTGTTGGTTTCTTTCGATATTTCCTCTTCCTCTCTCCACTCATTATTCATTTCTTATTAATGATTTCTGTTATTATACTTCACCTGTGGGCTTCTAAGTGGTGCAGTGGTCAAGAACCCACCTACCAATGCAGAAGATGTGAGAGATGCGGGTTTGATCCCCGGATTGGGAAGATTTCCTTGGAGGAGGGCATGGCAACCCACTCTAGTATTCTTGCCCGGAGTATCCCATGGACAGAGAAGCCTGGTGGACTACAGTCCATGGGGTCGCAGAGTTGGACACGATTGAAGCGACGCAGCACGCACACGTCGTACTTCATCTACATAAGATTTGCCAGTTTAAAGTGTAAGACTCAGTGGTTCTTGATCCTTGTGACAGATGCTAGAGTCAGGCAGCCAGGATCACAGCCAGTTTTGAAACGATTCATTGTTCGCTGAAGGAGAGCCCCCACCCCTCGGCCAGCACTCCCTCAGCCCCTCTCCCTAGACAACCACTAGTCCACGTTCTGTCTCAGCACACTTCATGGGGGGGCAGCCGCACAGTATGTGTCTCTCTGTGTCTGGCTTATGTCACTGAGTGCGATGTTTCCGAGGTTCACCCGTGTGTAGCATGTATCAGCGCTTCCTTCCGTGGCTGAATCAGACTCACTGTGTGGATGGACCACTTTAGGGTCATCCACTCCTCCGTTGGACGTTTGGGTGGTTTTACCACTTTGGGCTGGTGTGGATCACGCCATGAACACGTGTGCAGAAGTTCTTGTGTGGACGTTTCCCATTATATTGGGTGCCCACCGGGAATCATGGGTCTCGTGGCAGCTCTGCGTCTGTCCTCTGGAGGAGGCACAGTGACTGTCTCCCCCGGGGCCGCGCCGTTCCCGTCCCCACCAGCAGGGCACAGGCTTCCGCGAACCACATCCTCCCCAACACGCGTCATTTTCTGGGGTTGGTTTGTTTTGTTTCTTGATCCTGGCCTTCCTAGTGCGTGTGAGGTGGTATCTTATTATGGTTTTAGTTTGCATTTTCTGAATGAGTGATGATGTTGAGAATCTTTTCACGTGCTCACTGGCCACTTGTGTGTCTCCTTTTGGAGAAATGTCTGTTCAAATCCTTTACCCGTTTTTTAAAGTAGGCGGTTTGTCTTCCTGTTGTTGCGTTGTTTGAGTTCTCTGTGTATTCTAGACCCCTTTACCATTCCTTTATCAGAAACCTGATTTGCAAACGTCTCCTGACCTGCAGGTCGCCTTCTCCTTCTCCTGGGGGTGCCTTTGCAGCACAAGTTGTGGTTTTTTTTTAGCTTATTTATTTTTTGGTGGTGCTGGGTCTGCACTGCTACGCACCCAGGCTTTCTCTAGTTGTGGTGAGTGAGGACCGCTCTTGGTTGTTGCGCACGGGCTTCTCCTGTTGCGGAGCTCAGGGCTTCCGTAGTTGCAGCGCGCAGGCGCAGCAGTTGTGGCGCATGGATTTACCTGCTCCGTGGCACGTGAACCCTCCTGGACCAGGAATTGAACCCAGGCCCCCTGCATTGGCAAGTGGATTCTTACGCCCCCAGGGATCTCTCAGCATGCTAGCTTTTAGTTTGCCGAAGACATTTATCTATTTTTTTTCTTTTGTAATCTATGCTTTTGGTATCTTTATTCCTTTTTTTATCCGACTGTAATGGACACATTTTGTAAGGTGAATCCCTCATGGGTCCTTCCCTGAGGGTAGTGGGGAGCATAGGCTCAGTGTTGGCACACGTGGCTGTCAGCGGAGCTGAGGGAGGCCTAGGTGGTCAGGGAAGGCTTCCTGGAGGGAGAGGCTGGTCCTTCTCGCTGCGGCGTTAGGACCTGGCCCCTTCAGCTTGGCGGGGCTCCCTGGGGCAGAAGTGGGGCCCCAAAGTGTCCTCCAGGTGTGGGGCTGTCTTCCTCTGCCGCACCTGCCTGCCCTCCAAGCCCCTCGTTTCTGAGCCTAGCCCCGGAACAGCAAGCGGAGATGGAGGGCTGGAAGCACACAGGGTAATTAATTTTGACTTACAGAAGCTGTATTAAATTGGATAGAAACTGGCGAAAATAGGATTAGGAGAGGAGCTGAGCCAAGAGCAAACAGAAGGAAAAGTCCCCGGGCCGGGCAGCCCAGCCGTGTCCTCGGACGCGGAGGCGAGAGAAGGCCTGGACATTTCTGGGCGATCGCGTCATGTCCGAGGCTCGGCCTCCCCTCGCCACCCCGCTGGAGGCGGCCAGCCCCAGCCGGGAGCTGGGAAGGTGGCCGCTCCCCTCCCTGCGATGGCTTATCTGCGCTGAGCTCACTGAGTCCGAGGATTAATTTGGAAACAATTAAAATTCTGTGCAAAACAAGCCGAGGGCTGGGCTACCCGGGGGCTGGCACGCACGGGGCCCTTTCACCACCAACGCAGAAATCTAATTAGTGCGGGATTAAGGCGGCCACAAACCAGCAAGCAGGGGACCCCGCTCTCAGAAGGCAGCTGAGCCTCAGCGCGCCGCGCCATGGGCCGGCGGCAGACAGGGCAACGGCCGGCCGGGCTGGCGTCTCAGCCCCCAGCGTGCCTACGGCTGGGCCCACAGGCTCACCACTCCCTAGCCC
>NW_011476263.1:11732-12279 GCF_000754665.1 Bison bison bison | reverse complement strand
AGGCGGAAGGTGCAGGAGGGGCTGGGGTCCTCCTGACCAGCCTTCTCTCTTCCTGCATCTTCAGGAATTGTGGGGCCCCTGCCACTCTTGGTGGGGACCCTGAGATGCTCATGGTTGTCTCACTGCAGTCTGGAGGTACCAGGGTTTGGCTGAGACAGTGGAGCCCAGTGGCCCGCCCCCGGAGGATGTGTGAGCTCGGTAATCAGGTCACTGGAGTCCAGGTGTGCGAGGGCGGGGCCGGCCCCCCTGTTGGACATGGCCTGAGGGATGCCAGCAGCTGTCCTGGACCAGCCCTTGGGGCGGCCTCCGGGGGTGTGGCCGTGATTCCCCGTGCCCGGGAAGTCTGTGGGGGCACCAGCCCTCCCCGGGGTGTGACCGACACCTGCCCTGCCGTGCAAATGGACAGGTCTGAGGCCGGGGTGTGTGAGAGCCCCAGGCAGCCTCGTGGCCAACCTGCGAGGGCATCCCGCCCTGAGTTAGAGATCTCTGAAGGTACAGACTCACCTCCCAGGGCAGTGCTCTGACAGCTTCTCTGTCCCCTAGGCTC
>NW_011476263.1:7365-11225 GCF_000754665.1 Bison bison bison | reverse complement strand
AGGCGGCCTTGTCCACCAGAACCCCCTGTGTACCAGGGAGTTCGGAGGAGGGCTGCAGCGGGGAGGAGGGCCGCGATCCTTCCCCGAGGAGACCCGGGAGGTCAGGGCTGGAGGGCATCCTTGGGCCCCGCCTTGAGCTCTGCGTGTGCTAATGAGTTTGAACTCTGGCCCCGGCTCCAGCCCGCTGGCCCCGGCTCCAGCCCGCTGGCCGGGTCGTCCCAGGAGGGGCTGGGTTATCAGCCCACCCGCGGGCTCCACGTGAGCAGCTACTGGCCTCTCCGGGGCTTGGAGCCAGGGTACACCAGGAACTGATAGATTAATTGGCCGCAGCCCCTCCCCAGCAGGCAGGTCTGGCGCCAGAGGGGCGGAGGACAGACCCAGCAGACACTGCCCCCAAGTTGGGAGAGGGACCCAGTTACCCAGGGTTTGCAGCCAGGCCAACGCAGGTTCAGAGACATGGAGACCCTGATCCTTGACCCGTGTCCCCTCCACCCAGAAGGAATCGGCTCAGCCATCGAGACCCCCGGGTTTCACTTTGAGCCGTGGTGTTAGGGGTTCCCTGAACTTCCAGCAGTGGATTCTGTGCCCAGGGGCCTGTCAGGGGCGTGGTGTGGAAGGCTGTGTCCCTCACCCTGCCGTGACCCTCACCCCGCCGTGACCCTCACCAGGCTCCCAGGTGACCTGAACACACTTCTGCTTCTGGGCAAACCCCAGAAGAGAGAGGGAAGCGGGGTTTTCCTGGCTGGAATGCAGGGTGTGCAGGGGGTTCTGGTGGCCAAGGCCGCCTTGGGGGATGGGCAGTGGGCGTTGTGTTGCACCCCGTCCAGCCCTCCAGGTCTGGTCAGGGGGTCAGATCCCTCCATGGTTCTTCAGCTCAGCCTGGGCTCGTTGGTCAGTTTCCTGCCCCCAGAACTGGGGTCTTTGCACCTCCTTCGGGGTCTGACCTATGACCCCCCACCCGCCCCACCCTTGCTCCAGCCTGGGTTCAGCTCTGCAGGGATGGGCCTCACCCTGGAAGGTGTCCTTTGTCCCTCCCGCCCAGGCGCAGCGTGGCGGGCTCCCTGACTGCCCAGCACATGGCTCCTAGCAGCAGGACGCTGGGAGCAGGGTCCAGGGGATGCAGCCAGCGGGCCCCGGTAAAGGTGAGTCCGTGGGTGGCTCTCCTTTCCCTGCCTGGGGGCCAGCCGTGCCTCCCCTGCCCCAGCCCCAGAGGGCTGCGTGAGGAGCGATTTCACTTCCTGATCTGCCTGGAAAACACCCTGGAGTCCACTTGGCAAGCAGCCGGGGCACCTCTATAGGACGTTCCTTCTGCTTCTAACAAGAGCAACGGGGCCCAGAGGCCCCACCCTGCTGGATGTGCGGTGGAATTCCATAGGGTGACTCATGGGTGCCCAGCTCCCAGTTCTGTGGGGCTGGGGGTGGGGACGCAGAGCTGGTGGGCAGGCAGCCCCTCCTGGTGCGTGAGGGCCCTCTGTCAGGACGTCCTGGGCCAGGGACCCAGGCTTCTGCTTCCTGGAGGGAGCGTGGTGCAGCTGGGAGCCCAGAGGCCCACCCCAGGGCATCTGGGTTGGGCAGAGGCCTCAGATAAGACCATCCTTGTCCCTCAGCCCTGAGACGCTGGCTGGGGCCGGAGGCCACTGACCCTGTGCAATGACTGGCCAAGTCAGGGACTGGTTGCAGACATCAGGCCTCCTCGAGGAGCTGCGGAGCTGCCCTGAGGGGCGGCTCAGGCTAACGCCAGGGGAGACCAGCCTGCCGGCACTGCAGGGCTCTCACCAGGCCTCGGTTTCCTCCTTGTGGGACGTGCCCCACCCCACAGCACGGGCTGTCCATCCACTGAGCAAGGAGCTGGTGGGGACCCTCCTCCCAGGTGGTCCCCGGGGTCTCTCAGAGCCTCAGTCCTCAGATGTGAAGTGGCCGCACCGACCCCTGGCCTTGCTGAGGAGACCCCACATGTGAGGAGTGGTCACGATGAGTGTTAATCAGGAGGCAGAGGAGACAGGAGCCAAACACCCTGGGTTTGAGTCAGCGCAGCCCCTCCAAGCAGGGGTGACCCTGACCTGACCCCGAGCCTCAGTTTCCCTGTCTGTAAAAGGGGCGCCAGCACCCAGCCCCAGGGCCAGCATGGGATCCAGACTCTGGAGACTGGAGTGCTGGGACGGCGGGGGACCGGGGGCAAAAGGGTCTGTGTGCCCACCCCAGGGTCACAGCCAAATGCGGACGCTCTAGTGGCCTTGCCTGCAGGCAGGGAGTGGGTGGACATGCTGGCGTCTAGCAGGTGAAGGGACCCTGTGGGCCAGGGCTCACCTGGGATCAGCTCACCGACTGGGACGCCAGGCACCCCTGAGAAGCCACTGTCTCTGGGGCATTGAGGCTGATGTCCCCATGGACACGGCTGAGGCCCAGGGGGTACCCTCGGAGGAGAGGTGTGGGCAGTGTCTGCGTCTCTCAGGAGCGGGGCGGTGGCCTCTGGTCCAGGCGCGCTGTCCCATGCCCCAGCCCCTCTCGAGCAGCGTGACAATGTGATCAGCACCCCTCACCTGAAAGGACACGGCAGGCTTCCCACCCACCTGCCCCCAGAGACGCAAACTGTCGCGTTAGAAGACCAAAGGCAAGGAGCCAGTCGGAAAACGTCTTCGAGGACAGTCTCCTTTCTGAAACATCAGAGCTGTTGACTTCGCCTCGTCTTGGTGCAGTCTAAGGCACAGCATGGTCAGCCGTTGGACAGTCAGGGCTTGAAGGGGCCACTCGGCTGCTGCCCCGCAATGTGGCCTGTCCGTGTCAAGATGAACCATCTGTGTGACATGCTGGCCAGGTTTGCAAGACCGAGAGCAAGAATGTAATGTGGCAGCCCACGTGATGAGACATTACACAGCCAGAAGAGGGAATGAAGTGCTTACACAGGCTACCCCATGGTGAACCTCAAAGATGCGATGTTCAGTGAGAGAAGCTGGATGCGGAAGACTGTGCGGTTCACGTACAGGAAGCATCGACAACAGGTATGTCCATGGGGGGAGAGCGTGGCTCAGTGGTGCCGGCACTGGGAGGGGAGTGGGTGCTGGGGGAGGCTGCTCTTTGTGGGGATGAAAATGTTCCAAAGCTGACTGTGGAGGGACTTCCCTGGTGGTCCAATGGCTGAGACTCTACGGACCGCAGTGCAGGGCAGGCGGCTGGGTACGATCCCTGGTGAGTAAGGTCCTGTGGGCCGCAACTAAGATCCAGCACAGCCAAACAAAGTATTTAAAAAGTAAAAAATAAAATTGAGATGGTTACATCACTCTGAATATATTAAAAGCCATCGAAGTGCAGACTTTCAGTGGGTGAACTGTATGGTATGTGAGATATATCTCAGTAAAACTGGTTTGAACATCTGTGGGACCTCCCTGGGGGCCCAGTGGTCAAGACCCTGGCTTCCATTGCAGGGGGTGCAGGTTCGATCCCTGGTCGGAGAAGTAAGATCCCACATGCCTCCTGGCCAAGGAAACAAAACATAAACCAGAAGCAATGTTCAAATAAAGACTTTGAAGGTGGTCCACGTCAAAAAATCTTTAGAAAAATAAATGAGGAAAATGTAAGCCATCTCATCAACAATTTTAGTATTAATTACACACGGTAGTGATGGTATTTTGGATGTAGCCAGTGATGGCATCTCAGTTGGGGAAGATGAGGACAGAGGACGTTCTGAGACAGGCGGCGGTGATGGTGGCACCAGTGAGAACGTGCCTGAGCTGAGCACCCAGAAGTGGCTCCCGCCCTCCAGCGGGTCTGCCCCGGCCTCCAGCGGCTCCTGACACTCAGCTGCGTTTGGGCTTCAGGACCGGGTGCTACCTGCCCTATACCGTGTGGCCTGGGCTCTGTAA
>NW_011476263.1:6830-6965 GCF_000754665.1 Bison bison bison | reverse complement strand
GAGGACGCAGCAGGACTCAGGTGCGAGCGCTTGCCTGTGTCCTTGGCCTCAGGAGGCCTCAGGTGGAGGTGGGGCGGTCGCAACCTGTGGCCCTGGGCCGTGGGGGGAGTATGAGGCTTCCTGGCAGGGTTGCCC
>NW_011476263.1:4761-6065 GCF_000754665.1 Bison bison bison | reverse complement strand
AACCCCTCCCAAGGCGTTTTCATCAGAGGGAGCTGAGTTCCCCTCGATGGGGGTGTGGAGTGGGGTGACGCGTGCAGGGATGGGCAGCAGCCGCCTGGCCCCCCAGGCAGGAGGGAGGGGAGGGGGAGTGGTGTGGGTGGAGCTGGTGGGCTGGGCCCACAGTCTCCCTCCAGGCCTCCTCCCCAGGGCTGGGGTAGTGTGGGGCCGGTGGAGCTGCTGCCTGGGGCTCAGGGTTTGGGGAGACACCCAGGACAGGCGCCGGGCGCAGCTGGTGAACTGGGTGCCCAGCCTCCGTGGCTGGGGCCAGGCTTAGGGGGCAGGGGACGAGCAGCCTGCCCCGGGTGGAGGGAGGAGGTGCTCTGGTGGAGGCTGGCGATCCTTGGTGCTCCTCGGCAAGCAGCCGCCTCTTCCCCTGGGTGTCTCTTCCATCTCTTCTGAAGACTTGGCGCTCGATTTGGGGCTGGCCAGGGCAATCCAGGATGACCTCATCCAGGGAGCCTTAGCTTCATTGCATCTGTAGAGACCCCTTTCCCAAACATGGCCCCATCACAGGTTCTGGCAAACACAAATTTGGGGCTATCATTCAGCAGCCCCTGGCCAGGCACACAGAGGGGTCCGGACGTGACAAGGACTGGAATCCACCCAGGGCCTTCCTGTCCTGGGTGCCCGTCACCCAGGAGGACAGAGGTTGCTGCCTGACCTCTGAAAGAGAGAGCCCAGGAAGCTGTGGGGTCCCGTTTGATGCGCTCACCTGTAGGACCCCCTCGCCGAGTTCAGAGGCAGGTTAGGATGACTCAGGACTCAGGCGAGGGCTGGGCTCAGCCCCCAGCTGGTGCTTCTGTCACCATGAACCCCTGAGAAAGGAGCTGAAGGCTCTGCACCACCCCCCCAAAGCCTGGCCAGACCACTGCCTCCCAGGCCCTGTTAATTTGGTTCATTTGTCTGTCCGTCCATTCACCCAAACATCCATCTGTCCCCCATTCACCCGGCCACCAGTCCATCCGATCGTCTATCAGTGTTTGTCTGTCTGTCCCTCTCTCGGCCCGTCCCTCAGTGTCTGACCTTGGGTGACTGAATGAGTGGGTGGGGAGGGGAGCCCCAGACAGACCACATGGTCCACCCTCCCCGCCGCCAGGCAGGCGGCCCAGCCTGCAGCTGTGGGCTCTGGGTGGGAGTCTGGACCTGCTTGTTCTGTCGCTGCAGTGGAGAAGTGTTTCCAGTTCACAGCAGCGTAATTACTCACCCTCCTTTGGACGGGGTGGGGGGTGGCCTCAGGGCGGGAAGATGTGTGTGCTGGTCCAAGC
>NW_011476263.1:2262-4661 GCF_000754665.1 Bison bison bison | reverse complement strand
GAGCTGATTCAGACCAGGGAGAGGACAGAAAGGCTGGACGAGGGAGGTTTGGGCAGAAGTTCAAGGGCACAAGGAGGTGGCTGTGAAAGTGCAGGGGTGCCAGGTGGGAGAGACTCCTGCAAGCTCCCAGCATCCATCCATCCAGGCTCCGCGGGGGCCTGAGGACATGGTGCCAGCCTTGGGGGACGGGTTGGCTGAGGAGGGGGAGCTGCTGGCCAGGGCCCTGGGAACCCAGCAAAAGGGTGCTGGGCCTGGGGTGGGGCTGGCTTCACGGCACAGACACATCACCGGGGCCTCTGGCCCCAAGTGGATGCTCCCTGGGGTGTAGTGACCTCTGACTCCGACCAGACACCCTCTCTGCAAGTTCCTGAAACCAGCATGGATGAGCCAAGGCTGCTAGGCTTGGAAGTGATCCTTGGGCTGCCCAGGGGGCCAGTCTGGAGCCTTGAGGGGAGAGTTGGCCACAGGCAGCTGCAAGGAGTCCAGCACCTTGGCTTCAGATGAGACCCTGGTTTTGGGAGGGATTGTGAGCAGGGGAGGACGTTTGCCACCCACACGGCCACTTCACGCTCCCAGACTCCCTGGGAGGTGCAGGGGCGGTGTGGCACCGAGGCTCTGGGCCACGCAAGTGGGGAGTTGCAGGGCCGACGTTCTTGGCTGCCACTGCGGATAGAGGCCAGTGAGAGGCAGGGGTGGGTGGGCCCATCCAGAGCCCCATCCTGGGGGCCCCTCAAACCGGCAGGCAGCCCCAGGAGCTCAGTGAGCAGGCCAGCGGCCTCTTCTGTGGTCCTGCCGAGCCCGCGTGTGCTCGGACGGTGGCCTGAAGTCCCCGCCTCCCAGCGTGGGCCTTGGTGGACAACGGAGCCCTGTGTGGACTGGATGAATGGGCATGGGGGTGGGGAGGGGCTGGCACGGGGGAACTTGCCTGCCAGCCTGCTGTTAACCCCTTAGGGCCGGGCAGGGAGCGGGAGAGGGAGCAGCTTCCCTCATTCACTTTGCTTTTCACTCCCAGGAGACTACCTGCATTCATTAAGCACCTACTGTATGCCTGAGTGCTCAGGAATGGTCCCCTAGCCATGCTCTCTGCCCTGCACCAGGGACCCACAGGGAGCACTGCCAGCCCCACAGGGGTGCTTCCCTCTGCTTCTGCCACAGCTGGCCAGCCCAGGAGCCCTCTGGACACTGGACAGGCCCCGGGAATTGGCACATAAACACCCCGGCTTCCAACCCCACAGATGCGCTGGAGCCCCTCACTGGCTGCTGTTCCTGCCTTGTCCCCTCCCCCCTACAAAGAAGCTCCAGGAGTTGAGGCCTTGTCTGGGGTTCCCCTCTGGCACTCCTGCCCAGTGGCCCAGAGGGCCGAACTGGGACCCCCACTGCTCCCCATGTGCTGCTTCATGTGGGATCTCAGAGAGGGAGGGGGCTGGGAAGCTTTGCCTTGTTCCCCACCTGCCCATGGGCCCCCAACTTCAGGGAGGGGTGTGAGAGACCACCCCTCCATCTCCTGGGGCTCATCAGGGTGTCCCTCTCACCCTGGGGGACCTCAAATGTGAGGGAGACAGTCCCGGCCGGGAAGGGGGCTGTGTGTCCAGCAGCTGTCAGGAGGGGACCCTGGTGCCGAGTCCCGGGGAAGTCGCCCCACGGCTATAACTCAGGTTGCCCTGTGCAGCGCTCCGCCCCAAGCGTGTAATCGCTCCATTTCCGATGGTCGGTCATCGCTGCTCACTTGTAATTAGCAGGACTTGCTCCCCTTGCCGCCAACCTCAGGCTCCAGCCAGCAACTTCCGAAGGAAGCCGCGACGTCTGCGGGGACCGCGGGCTTCCTGCGGGAGAGCCAGAGTCCTGGAGGTGCCAAAATGAGGAGGGGGCGGAAGTGGGGCCGCCCGGAGGTGGCTCGGGAGGGGTCTGAGCGGGCGCTGAGAGCCGGATGCGCCTCCAGATGCCCTCGTCCCTGGGAGGTTTGTGCGTTCCCTGCTTTGGGGATTTGGGACAATTTCGTGCAGCCATTTGTGGTTTCCCCTGGTAATTGCTGGTTACAGCCCGTGACTGACAGGGGGCACCAAGGCCAGAGGGCCAGAGGCTGGCGGCACCTGGTTGGTGGGGCCCGGAGGGTCCTGGGCAGGCCCGGCCTCTACCCCCCGCAGGTGGTTTCTGCTGCAAGGCGGGGGCTCAACCCAGGGCGTCCCCATCCTATCCCACCAGCCAGGTGATCCCCAACATCCTCCTGTACCTCCATGGGGTCCCCTGTCCTCCCTGCACGGCCATCAGCCATGGAGGTTCCAGGAGCTGCCAGGGCAGCGGCCACCATGACACATCTCATGACTCGGCCGGTGTGCTGGGTTCAGGGTCGGGTCGGGGCTCCAGGGAGCGTAGGTGCTCACATGCAGCGGCATCTGCCT
>NW_011476263.1:0-1022 GCF_000754665.1 Bison bison bison | reverse complement strand
CAAAATATTCAGGACTGATTTCCTTTAGGATTGACTGGTTTGATCTCCTTGCAGTCCAAGGGACTCTCAAGAGTCTTCTCCAGCACCACAGTTCAAAAGTATTAATTCTTTGGTGCTCAGCCTATGGTCCAACTCTCACATCCATATGTGACTACTTGAAAAACCATGGCTTTGACTAGATGGACCTTTGTAGCCAAAGTGATGTCTCTTCTCTGCTTTTTAATATGCTGTCTAGGTATGTCATAGCTTTTCTTCTAAGGAGCAAGTGTCTTTGAATTTTGAATTCTTGCAGAGCATCCTGGGATCAAGTCTCTGTAACCCCAGTGGGCAGCCAGCCTCCAAGGTGGTCCCAGTGGCTCTCATTCCCTGGTGCTCCCACTCGGTGTGGGCCCCGTGCTGAGTAGGGCTAGCCTGCATGGGTGGCAGGAAAGGGCAGTGACAGAGTGTGCTGTCTGTCTCCAGGTCCTAAAAGCCTCTCTTGGGTCACTCGCCTGAGGGATGCTGGCTGCCGCACTGGGAGAACGCCAGAGGGGTGCTGACCTGCCCACCAGCACTGACCTGCCAGCCCCCCAAGTGACAGCTGGGACCAGTAGAAGCTGACCTTCCAGGGCCCGTCCAGCCTCCAGAGGATGCCGCCTAGCCGACAGCGTGATCCCGTCTTCACGAGGACTGGGAGCCAGACCCTCCAGCTGAGCCGCTCCCGGGTTCCCGGACTCGAAGCTGTGTGGACAGGGGGTGTGTCTAGTTGTTTCAGGCAGGCAAGTTTGGGGGCGATTGTTCGCACAGCCCCCCTAGTGTGTTATGACCCCCCTCCCCCAGCAAAGCCCCACAGACGGGACGGTTTATACAGTGGAACTCTCACTGTCCCAGAGAACACAGAGATCCCGACGGCGGAGACCAGGGTGTGGCAGGGCCGACTCCTCCTGCGGCTTCTCTCCTGGGGGTGCAGACAGCTGTTCCCCCGCCCCCCACCCCGTGTCCCCCTATGTGGTGCCATCTGCACATGTGTGCCCTGACCTCTG
>NW_011476262.1:14022-15834 GCF_000754665.1 Bison bison bison | reverse complement strand
AGCTTGGGGCTTCAAGGTTCCTGTTTGAGTGTTAAAATTAGGTGGTCTAGATGCTGGTGGCAGCATTCGGGATTTCATGAATACAGTGTTAAGTATTAGAGGTGGTCCAGTTTCCGTAGTGTAGTGGTTATCACGTTCGCCTCACATGAGAAAGGTCCCCAGTTCGAACCCGGGTGGAAACAGGTTGCTCTCCCCCACCGCCCCACCTTGGAGATTTGCATTCGCATTGGCAAAGGCGAAAGGCACAGGGTGAGGTAACGGACTCAGCTGTAGGTCGTTGAGGTTTTTCCTTCCTGATTTCTGACGATTCATCTTACACATCTTACATCTTTCTCCTGAAGAAGATAAATAACCTTTTCTCTACAGCTCCTTGGTGGTCTAGTGGCTAGGATTCGGCGCTCTCACCGCCGCGGCCAGAGTTCGATTGCTGGTCACGGAAAACTTTCTTTATTCCAGCGTCTGCACTCACACAAGTCACTCTCTTCCTGCCCAGATCAGAACTGTATTTTGCTTAAAGGTCCAGGGCAGAACATTTCTGCACAGAGTTTCTAAATGCCGCTGAGTCCGGGCCTCAGGGTCCTGGACCTCAGGCTGGCTGTTGGAGCTGAGATGCCACGAACAGCCTGTGCTGGCCAGCTCTGGCCTCCACTCTTTCTCTTGGCATGGTAAAACCAGGGACTGACTTACAGTGTTTCCATTCAAAGAGAATATGGGGCTTCAGTTCCAAAAATTCATTCAAAACCAAAAGCTTTTATAAGATACGAAAAGTTTGCAAGATAGTATATTCTGTACCTACGTGGGCAGTTAACATCATATTCTTTCTTTATGTAAGAGTTATGACATCACTTGATAATAACATGCCGACATCTCAGGATCATTCCTTTACTTTGGAGTCCCTCTCAAAGCTATCTTCTGTGGGACCTGTCTTCCAAGGACAGGAACAGCTTGGCCGTCCAGAAGAGGGCCGGCCCTCTTGCCCCGCAGGAACCTGGAATCTGGTCTCTTTTGGATGTAGAGAGGGTATGTGTGTTAGTCGTTCAGTCGTGTCAGACTTTTTGAGATCCCTTTGGACTGTAGCCCACCATGCTCCTCTGTCCATGGGATTCTCCAGGCAAGACTACTGGAGTGAGTTGTCATTTCCTTCTCCAGGGGATTTTCCCAACCCAGGTATCCTGTATTGCAGGCAGATTCTTTACCATCTGAGCCACCAGGGAAGCCCTAAACAAACACGACCAAAATGCATTCACCAGGAATCAAACTGGGTCTCCCGCGTGATAGGCGAGAATTCTACCACTGAACCACCAATGCCCCTACTCTCGAGAGGCTTTTTAAGAGAATAACCTAGATGGTGTTTTATTCAGCTGTTTTCCAAGTGCAGGCAGGCCTGTCATGCCCTGTGCTTGTAGGATGTCTAGGCTTTGATCCTCCGCCCTCCATAGCACCAGCAGCCCTCTGGCCTCTTGCAGGTTGATTTGGTGGGCAGTCAGTGGTGTTTTGATCATCTGATTGGTGGAACCACCTCGTCCTCACCCCCACTGGCTCAGTGATGTCCTACTCTTTTCAACCCCATGAACTGTAGCCAGTCAGCCTCCTCTTTCTATGGGATTTTCCCGCTACTTTGCTAGAAACCCATCGGGTCAGTGCAGCTGCCCCCTTCACTCTTGCCTGGCTCCCTGTGTCCTGCAGGGATCATAAAGTGTTCTGTCAGGACACAGGGGTGAAAAGTCCTTCTCTGTGGCTGGTGGAATAGAGAACCAGATGGGAAACACGTCCACAGGAGGGGGAGTATCCTCAAGAGCTTTCCAGGACTGT
>NW_011476262.1:12209-12475 GCF_000754665.1 Bison bison bison | reverse complement strand
TTAGGTATCATCTAATATGTGAATATCTGACATGACAACTCATACTGGCAACCATTTATCCACAGGGACACCCGTGCAGTTACAAGACGGGCAGTGCGAAGCCCCCTCGCGGGGCAGGACTCCATGAGCTCAGCCTCTGCGTTTTACTCGAGAGACCCAGGGTACCCGACGAGGGGGAGGCACTGGCTGGGCCGCTGCGCCCCTGACCGGGACTTGGAGGGCAGAGGAAGGGCTGGGCTCTGATGGCCAGCGATGAGCAGAGCCGC
>NW_011476262.1:3203-11493 GCF_000754665.1 Bison bison bison | reverse complement strand
TAGGTTAACCAGAGTGTCCCATCCGGAGGTAAAATTTCTGCAAATAAGAGTGTTATTTTCCTTTTCTTTGCCTTCACCCTTTTCCCATAGCCCAGAGAGGGCAGACGGTCGTCAAGGCAAGAGGCAGGGTTTCCTGGGTCCCTTAGTTTTCTCACAGCGCTGATCACACTCCTAAGCGGCCACCACCTCTTACGTGTAACATATAAAGTGTGTCAGCGGTGGAGTAGGAATGGAGGCAGGAGAACTCTTCTTGTATTCTTCATATATTTCTGATTTGGAGAGGGATAAGTTATTCTCACAAAAAGTGTATATTGTTAAATTTACGATGTGAGTACAAATAACCATTTAAAGAAAACACTCAGACAAACGAGCTATACTCACCTAAACTGAAGTCAATGTCGCTCAGTCGTGTTCAACCCTTTGTGTCCCTAGGGACTGTAGCCGGCCAGGCTTCACTGTCCAAAGATTCTCCAGGTAAGAATACTGGAGTGGGTGGCCATTCCCTTCTCCAGGGGATCTTCCAAAATCAAGGATTGAACCAGGGTGCCCTGCATTATAGACGGATTCTTACCGTCTGAGCCCCGAGGGAAGCCCACTCTGGTGGAAACCGCCTGGTGGACGCAGGAAACCGAAGCACATGCCCGGAGGCCTTTGCTAGGGTGGGCAAACTCTCATTCGTTGGGTGTAGGCGAGGAAACCTGAAGAGCCACCGTGGGAGCAACCCGGTGTTCAGCTGTGCTTGGATCTATTTCGGTTCAAGCCCGGAGGCTTCGAGGCCTGGATGGCGGTTTCTCCGGGGGGGCTGGCATCTGTGGCGGGTAGTGGCAGGGAAACGGCACCGTTTCTCTGGGGAACAGAGCGCTCACCCTGGGAATGAGTGTCTACTCCAGAGAGAGTCCAAAAGAACCTTGTACTGTTGTCTCTGTGGTGCAGTCGTTTAGCGCATGCGGCTGTTAACCAAAAGGTTGGTGGTTCGAGCCCACCCAGGGACGTGGGGGCGACATTTTAGGCAACACCAAAGAGAACTCCCTTTTGCCAGGAGGACACCGGAGAAGTGCTGCGCCCAACGGACTTTCAGAGAAACACAACAGGAGTCAGGTGCAAAGGAACAGCGGGGAGGGCGCGTCCCGGGTGGATTGGAAACGTCGGTCATTCCTGAGAGCCCAGAGCGCTGATCGCCGGCGCCGAGAGAAGGACCACCAAGGCGCGGATCCGCAGCCATGGAGGGGCGGCTTCCACACCGCTGGGTTTCGGGGTCACCTGGGCCTCGGGAGCGCCCACCGTCTCCGCCTCCTGCGGCTTTCGGGAGCTGGGGAGTCGGCGGGGACGACCCCTGAACTCAGGGTGCGCAGCTGAGGATCTGAGGATTCTGCGTTGGTGCGGGGCCCCGAAGGCAACCTGTGGGGGCCCAGGGGTCCTCACTTCATGGGAGAGGAGGAACCCTAAAGCAGGGCCCTCGGGATCCGCCGTCTCCGTGCCTGAGAGAGTTTGGGGCTTCAAGGCTCCTCTGGTGTTAAGAGTTGGTGCTGTGGTTACTGGTGGCGGGACTTTGAATTTCATGGATACATTGTTCAGGAGTAGAGTTTATCCCGTATCTGTAGTGTAGTGGTTATCACGTTCGCCTCACACGCGAAAGGTCCCCGGTTCGATACCGGGCGGAAACAAGTTTTTCTCTTTCTTTTCACCCCGCTGAGATATGTCTTCTCATTGGCAAAACCAACAGGCGCGAAAGGCACGGGGTGAGGCATGGGACGCAGCTGGAGGAAGACTTGGTGACCACCTGGAAGTCTCTTTATTCAGCGCTAGGAGAGGCCCCGGAGCCACATCAGAGATCTGGAGGTGGACGGATCTGCTCATCACCCGCCACTCATCACCGAGCCTGACGACAAAGAAAACCGAGGTTCACAAGGAGAGCAAGACCTGGGCCCGGCAAAACGCAGCGCTACAGCTAGACCAGGAGGGACCCAGTCCGCTACCTTGTGTCCTTGCCCCAGAGCAAAAGCGACGCCCAGGAAAGGAAACGTGAAGGGCGATGAGCAGCGGGGGCAGGGCTGGGAGCCCTGCACAGCGGCACACAGCCCTGGGCCGCTGCGACATTGCCTTTCCCGCTTTCTGACTTTCTGAAGGGTCATCTTCCACTCACCTTTCACCTGGAGAAGCTAAATAAGGACTGGGTCTACAGTTCCCTGGTGGTCTAGTGGCTAGGATTCGGCGCTTTCACCGCCGCGGCCCGGGTTCGATTCCCGGTCAGGGAAGGCTTTCTTTCTTCCAGCGTCTGCACTCACACAAGTCTCTCTCTTGCTGCCCAGATCGGAACTGTATTTTGCTTAAAGGTCCAATGCAGAACATTTCTGCACAGAGTTTCTAAATGCCGCTGAGTCCGGGCCTCAGGGTCCTGGACCTCGGGCAGGCTGTTGGAGTTGAGATGCCATGAACAGCCTGTGCTGGCCAGCTCTGGCCTCCACTCTTTTCTCCTGGCATGGTAAACCCAGAGTCTTACTTAACAGTTTTCATTCAAAGAGAATGTGGGGCTTCAGTTCCAAAAATTCATTAAAATTCAATACCAAAAGCTTTTGTAAGATACCAAAAGTTTGCAAGAATACGAACATCGTATATTCTGTACCTAAGTGCCCAGTTAACATCACATTCTTTCTTTATGTAAGAGTCATGACATCACTTGATAGTAACATGCCGGTATCTCGGGATTGTTCCTTTCCTTTGGCGTCCCTCTCAAAGCTAACTTCTGTGGGAAGGCCAGGGAACAGCTTTCCAGTCTGGAAAGGGGCCCGCTTGGCCCTTCAGCACCTGGAATCCGTTCTCTTTAGGATGTAGAGAAGGTATATGTGTGTTAGTCGCTCAGTCCTTTTGGACTTTTGGCCATCCCTTGGACTGTAGCATTCCTCAGTCCATGGACCAGCAAAGCTCAAAACCAACAACAATGCATTGGCCGGGAATCGAACCCGGGTCTCCGGCGTGGGAGGCGAGAATTCTACCACTGAACCACCAATGCCACCATAGAGAGCATATTTGCAGGGATAGCCTAGATGGACTTTTATTCAGGTCTTTCTCAAGTGCAGGCCACTCATGCCCTGTGCTTGTAGGACGGTCTAGGCTTTCATCCTCCACCCTCAGCTGTACCGGCTGCCCTCTGCCCTCTGGCCTCCTGCGGGTTGCTTTGGCGGGCACTCAGGTGTGCTTTGGATCCGTCTGAGTGGTGGAACCGCCTGCTGCTCGTGCTCACTGGCCCAGTCTTGTCCAAAACTCTTTGCGATCCCTTGGACTCTAGCCCACCAGGCTCCTCTGTCCTTGGGATTTCCACCCTCCTTTGCTAGAAACCCATCGAGGCAGTACAGCTGCCCCCTTGGCTCTTGCCTGGCTCTCCACTCCCTGCAGGGAGCATAAAGTGTTCTGTCAGGGCACAGAGGTGAAGAATCCTTCCCTGTGGTCGGAGGATGAGAGAACCAGATGGGAAATGCTGCAAAGGGAGGGGAATATTCTCAAAAGCTTCCCAGAACTGCTGTGTGGGTGCTGTCGGTTGGGTGGCTGCCCTATGACAATAATGCTTAGCCTTGTGTTCTGGCCTTGATGCAGTCCCAGGTCCAGTCTGAATTCAAGCACAGAGGCACAGTGTGCTTTCCCACACATATGTCATTGTGCCTCTCTCCAAGGGGAGTTCTGAACCACTTTTCTATCTCAGTGAATAGCATCCATGTGGGTCTTTTCTTTTTTCTTTTTTTTCCTGTAACTCTGTTTTGCTGAAATGTAACTCAGGAATATAAAAAAGGTTTAGCTTTAGATAAATTAGTACTCTCCATGCTACAAACAAGAATAACATTCAAGTTGATTATAAGGATGAATCTCGAATACACTTACACTCCTGAAAATTCTAATATTTGATGTATAATTATATAGAAAATGTTTGTCTGGTCATGCTCCCAGAGATGACTCTCAGTATGCACACACTACTTTAATAATTTTGGTCTAAAAACTACCTCATGGTTACTTTCAGATTTATTATTATTTAAAAAACTTCAAATTATGTGCTCCAGTAAATTAAATATACCATATGATGTCTTTTAAATCAGGATTAAGTCTTTTGATTTAAGAAATCACAGTGACTTAATTATTCCCCTTTCAATTTGGGGTCAGTGTTTTTAGGTATCATCGAATATGTGATTTTAAGCAGCATTTATCAGACACGACTCAGCTCAAATTGCAGTTTTAAGATCTATCATTAACTTTAAGTTCTTTGATATTAAATTGGTTGAATTAATGTATAATCTTTGCCTGGAAAATTTCTAATTAAGGTAGAAGTAATAATGCCCACATTTTTATAGGTTATATATAGAAGAGCTCTAGCTTAACACCTTAAGAGAATGTGTGGGTACCTTTAGGAGATGTTTCTGAATGTAGCCATAACGTCACTTGAAGAGCACAACACGTGGACTCTCTGAGTTAAGTAAGGACGTGTTGCTTACCTGATGTACTCCTTTATTAAAAAAAAAAAAAAAAGAAATTCCTGATTCTTAGTTACCTGCCTTCTAGATCTCAAGTCACCCATTTTCCCATGTGCTAGGTAATTCTTTTTTTAGTCACTGCGGGGTCCTTAGGTGCTGGAAGGCAGGTGAACCTGAGAACATGACAGGCTGCTCTCCTGCTGTGATTCTTATTTGTCTGTGTGTGTGTGAGTGAGATTCTTATTTTTGATGCCTCCTGGTGTGAATGCACCAAGGAGTGGGACCTTGACTTTGCTCCTGATACAGCAGTTTCCCTGGAGAAGGGCCTGGTACCTGGTGAGCACCTAGTAAGTGCTTGCTGACTGAAGGACTTCTAATACACACTTTCGGAAAACTGATGAAGAGGATAGAATGTGGGTAAGATCCACAGAGGCCTAGAGTATAAGGGACAGAAGGACAAAAACTCCAAGAGGGAGAGATAAGGGCAGAGAGAAATGTTCTAGAACCTAGAGACATCCTTGACTGAGTATGGAAAATCTGAAGAGCTCTTCTTTCCTCATGAACTTCAACTGAGGAATCAGTGGAAGGTGAACCAGGAACTCTAAGGATCCAGGTTTGCACAAGATGTGTTATCAGTGCAGGATTCTGTAGCTTGCAACAATGTGTCTCAAATGAGATAATTTTTGCAGATGTAGCCATGTACTGTCGAGATATCATACAGAGACAGTCTCAGGCTTGCAAGGAAGGAGACCCCTCATTAGATTGTGTGCATCCAACCAAAGCCAAAATACAACTCATGAAGGGAAGAGGATAAATGTCTGGGACCATTTGTGTTTGTGTGTGTGTGTGTGTGTGTGTGTGTGTGTGTGTTTAACTCCTGTAATCCCTAAGCTGCTCCACAAGAGGCTCTCCAGAGTCATTCTGGCTGGTCTTGTCTGGACTCAATGACTTGGTCACCACTGAAAACAGTTACAATTATTAGAATACTTTCCAATCAGCTTGGAAGTTTGGCTGCTGAATATGTGCAATCTCTGGAAATGTACACATTGTCTTTTCATTGAACCTCCCACTAAGTTGAGTCAGTAGGGCACAAATTCCTTTGTTAGAGTAACAGACAGGTGTATTGACAATTTCTTGTGATGGCAAGGCCATGAAGAAAAAGATTCTTTCCTTGAGTGGGCAAAATACATCGGAATTTAAATTAGCACATCTATTTAGGGAAAACTAAGAACATAAAGAGATGCCTTCAGTTTCTAGCAAAGGTGCAGTGACAGAAATCAGATTAACCCTCCTTCCTAAATCTCACTCTCCCTCTTTGTCCCACTCCCAAAGAACATAAAGACAAAAACCATGAAATACTGATTTCTTTTTTTTTTTTTTTTGAAATACTGATTTCTAAGACACTGGAAATCAGGCAGCAAAGGATAGCAAGCCCTGAGAGGTGACAAACAAACAAGGTGAGTCTTGTCATGGGCCCAGCCTCCTGCTTTCAGTGAGTTCCCAGGCTGGGCACCAAGAGGAGGATTTCAGGTAGTATTGGTGGAGAGCAAGGCAGCAAGAGTTCACAGGACAAAGATCCAGTGATTCTTATTTGCAAAACAGATATAAAGCAAAGGTATGGATATCAAGGCTGAAAGGGGTGTTGGGGGAATTGGGAAATTAGGCTTTACCTAAATACACTATTGATACTATGTATGACACCACCCTTATGGCAGAAAGTGAAGAAGAACTAAAGAGCCTCTTGATGAAAGTGAACGAAGAGAGTGAAAATGTTGCCTTAAAGCTCAATATTCAGAAAACTAAGATCAGGGCAACTGGTCCCATTACTTCATGGCAAATAGTGGATGGGGAAACAGTGGAAACCATGGCAGACTTTATTTTTTGGGGCTCCAAAATCACTGCAGATGGTGACTGCAGCCATAAAATTAAAAGATGCTTACTCCTTGGAAGGAAAGTTATGACCAACCTAGGCAGTATATTAAAAAGCAGAGATATTACTTTGCCAACAAAGGTCCATCTAGTCAAGGCTATGGTTTTTCCAGTGGTCATGTATGCATGTGAGATTTGGACTAAAAAGAAAGCTGAGCACTGAAGAATTGATGCTTTTGAACTGTGGTGTTTAGAAGACTCTTGAGAGTCCCCTGGATTGCAAGGAGATACAACCAGTCCATCCTAAAGGACATCGGTCCTGGGTGTTCATTAGGACTGATGTTGAAACTGAAACTCCAATACTTTGGCCACCTGATGCAAAGAGCTGACTCACTTGAAAAGACCCTGATGCTGGGAAAGATTGAGGGCAGGAGGAGAAGGGGACAACAGAGGATGAGATGGTTGCATGGCATCACCGACTCAATATACATAGGTTTGGGTGGACTCCGGGAGTTGGTGATGGACAGTGAGGCCTGGCGTTCTACAGTTCATGGGGTTGCAAAGACTCAGACACAACTGAGCGACTGAACTGAGCTGAACTGGTACAATAAATAACAAATGAGAACCTATTTTATGGCATAGGGAATTACTGGATGCTCTGTGGTTACCTAAATGAGAAGGAAATCCAAAAGAGAGGGAATATATGTATAGCCAATTCACTGTGGTATTAACACAACATCATAATTAACACACTGGAAAACAGATATACTCAAATAAAAGTTAATAATAAACAAAGAAACATGAAGAAAGGTGACGTGATGAGAGAGAGTGACGGAGACAGAGAATGCTGGGATATGAAAGGGGCTCCCTCAAGTACTCAGCAGAGTAATGATCGGGGTATCCTCATGAAGAAAGTGCCTGAGGCTAAGGAAAGAACGTTTTAAAAAGATCATGGAACACAACCTGGTGCTCACACAGGACAAGCAATTGTATGTAAGTGATCTCCCACACAGACTGGACTACTTTTAACTCATGGGCCATTGGGAAGAACATTCAAAAAACTCTTGTGATGGACAGGGGGGCCTGGCTGTTAAAATGCTGCAGTCAATATGCCTGTAAACTTGGAAAACTCAGCAGCAGCCACAGGACTGGAAAAGGTCAGTTTTCATTCCAGTCCCAAGAAGGGCAATGCCAAAGAATGTTCAAACTACTACACAATTGCTCTCATCTCACATGTTAGCAAAGTAATGGTCAAACTTCTCACTGTGAGGCTTTCACGGTATGTAAACTGAGAACATCCAGATGTGCAAGCTGGATTCAAAAAAGGCAGAGGAACCAGAGATTAAATTGCCGACATCCGTTGATTCATAGTAAAAGCAAGAGAGCTCCAGAAAAACATCTACTTCTGCTTTATTGACTATGCCAAAGACTTTGACTGTGTGGATCACAACAAACTGGAAAATTCTTCAAGAGATGGGAATACCAGACCACCTTACCTGCCTCCTGAGAAATCTGTATGCAGGTGAAGAAGCAACAGTTAGACATGAAACAATGGACTGGTTCCAAATTAGAAAAGGAGTATGTCAAGACTGTGTGTTGTCACCCTGCTTATTTAACTTCTATGCAAAGTACATCACGTGAAATTCCAGCCTGGATGAAGCACAAGCTGGAATCAATATTTCTGCAAGAAATATCAATAACCTCACATATGCCGATGACTCCACGTTTATGGCAGAAAGCAAAGAGGAAGTAACGAGCCTCTTGATGAAAGTGAAAGAGGGCTTCTTTTCATCCTAGTGGATAAGGTAAGGGAGCAGGTCCTGGAATGGGCCTCTCCTTTTAAATACGATCTTGTTCCCAGCTCTGGAGGGCAGGATGGGCACGCTGCCTTGTCCCACCTGCTGTTTCTGTTTGTTTGATGCAAAGAGGACAATTTAGAAAACCTCTTTTTGGTTCAGGAGATC
>NW_011476262.1:0-1487 GCF_000754665.1 Bison bison bison | reverse complement strand
GTCGAGCCGTCGCACTCTCGACCGCACTCGGAGTCCACGCGGAACCAGGAGGAGCCCTGCGGCCTGGAGCCGCTGCGCATGCGGCCCGCGCCTCCCTCGGGGGTCTGAGCTCCTGAAACCTCAGACGCGAACGCAACGCCGCACTGAGAAAAGGAGGAAAGCCACTGCTGAAGAAAAGGGCACATGCATTCCCCAAATTGAGAAGCTCTACTGCTAAAGGAAACCAGAGACAGACAGACACACAGACACCATTGCAGTAAAACCTTTCAGCGAAAAGAAACTCTGCCTGCTGTGAGGTAAATACGAAAACCCTTCAAGACACCTGCTTTCTGAAAAAAAAAAAAAAAAAAACAAACCCGCCTTTACCTCTCTGTTAAATTCGCGCTCCACGACCTGAACTGCAAAATTATGAAAGGAAAACAAGAGGCGTTTCAGACATTGTAAAATGTAAAACAAAGCCGTCCTTCAAGATTAATCTCAAGTTTGGAATGAAGACGGTCAGATAAGTGTGGACCGCGCCTGGCTCCTCCGCGGCTTTATGCTGGGCCTGGTAGGCAAAGGAATTCAACAAATGACCAAGCCTCAGCCTTTGCTGCGGTTCCTGCTAAACGTGAAAGCGTGATGCAAGTCTGGACTGAAACTAGAGGACTAGAATCAGCCAAAGACGCAGGAATCTGAGGAACCCCCGGTGCCAGGCGGCGCCGGAGAAGCGCTGCTGTGAAAGGCCTGCGAGAGAGGAGCGCACGGGTCAGGCGGAGCACAGGGGACGGCGGGTCCTTTGTTTCCCGATTAGGATTTGAAGCATCGAGCCCGGTCTCCGCTGGCGCCATGAAAGGAACTCTAAGGCCCGGATCTGCCTCTGGAAGGGCTGTGCCCACTTTGACGGACTTGTGGCCACCTGGGGCTTAGACGCACCTTGCTCCCCCCGCTCCTGAGGCTTCTGAGAACTGGGGAGTCAGCGAGGCGACCTCTGTGCTTGGGCGCAAAGCTGGCACACAGGGACCTTGCCCCGGAAGAGGTGAGGAACCCTAAATCAGGCCCTTTCAGGAACTGCAGATCCTTACTTGACGGATTGCCTGTGTTTCCAGAGTTCTCTTCCTTTAAAAATTTGAAGGTCAGGTGTGTTCAAACATGCAGTTCTTGGATATGTCACTAGACCCAACTGGCCGTGTGGTTTCCGTAGTGTAGTGGTTATCACGTTAGCCTAACACGTTAAAGGTCCCCGGTTCGAAACCGGGCGGAAACAACTCTACTTTCCATCAAAGGTTTTGGATTCATATTTTAAACAGAAAATAGAGGTCTGCCGCCTGGAGTGAGGCTTGGAGCTTCAGCTTCCCCATCAGTCCTCCCAAAGAATATTCAGGGTTCATTTCCTTTAGGACTGACTGGTTTCATCTCTCCTTGACCTGCATACAGGATTTTCAGGAAGCAGGTAAGGTGGTCTGCTATTCCCATCTCTTGAAGAATTTTCCATATTTTCTTGTGAT
>NW_011476261.1:9807-12944 GCF_000754665.1 Bison bison bison | reverse complement strand
AACTCTTCCATGATCTCCCTCCCAAAGATTTATGTTTAAAGAGAAAGTTTTTCTGAGTTAAAAAAGATTTTTCTTTAATGTTAAATACTCTGTCCTTGCACATTACTCTTCTGCTTCTGGAACCTCAAAACAAAGTTTCTAAATAACACATACAAATTGAAAAGAGAAACATTAACAACCCAACAGATTTACGGGAAAAAAAGTTAAAAAAAAAAAAGAATAAAATGGGAAATACAAATAATAATTCAACTGATGAGGTACAACTCAATTTTATTAATCAAAGACGATAAAATCATACTCTCAGTGAAGTTACATCTACAATGTTCTATCAAATTAACATATAAATGATGCTAAATTGCATCCTTTAACTGTTCTGAAATAGTTTGTGGTCATGTAAGTTGTTTTAAAAATAATTTGGCAATAACTAAAATGATGACAAATCATTACTTATTGTTTAAGTAATAACTATTAGTTACTTAGGATTTTAAATGTTTAAATAATTTGGCCAAGAAGTTATACTCTTAGGAATGTGTTTCTTTTTAAAGATTTATTTGTTTATTGGCTGTGGTGGGCCTTTGTTACTGCACTCAGACTTTCTTTAGTTGTGATGCTTGGGCTCAGTCATTGCAGCTCAAGGGCTCTACAGTGCTGACTCAGTAGTTGTGGCACATGGGGTTATTTGCCCCACAGCATGTGGGATCACCCTGTACCAGGGATCAAACCAGTGTCCCCTGCATTGCCAGACAGATTCTTAACCACTTGACCGCCAAGGAAGCCCAGGAATCTATGACTTTAAGAAATCATAAATATAAAAACAATTTGCACAGGTATATTTATTGTCTCAATAATTATAAAAATAAACACATGGAAATACTCTGTATCCAACAATAAGAGAATGATGAAGTAAACTATGGGAAATTCAATTGATAGAATATGATCTCCACTATCACTGGAGATAGTGGCTCTGCTCCTACCACTCAGATACGTTTATAAACCTGAGGGGCAGGTCTTCTCATTGGATGGCATATGAGGGAAGGGGAAGTTAGGAGGAAATGAAGGTAGAAAGCTGAAAATAAACTTCAGTGGCCACATCTCTCATTAGCTCTTAAAGAGTTGCTAGCATGAAACCTACATAGACAATGTTTTTTTTCTTTTGTAAAAAGCAATAAGTTATGCCCAATAACTAACTGAATTCAAAAGGGCCAAGTCAAAGAAAACTGAAAAAGATTTTACCTTCCCCCTCCTACCAGCTATAGAGCATGTTGGGAGATGAAAGGCAGAGGACCAAGGTAAGGAATCTGGGAGGGATGATATTAAAGTTTTAAACTAAACTGAAACTAAATTATAAATGAGCTGGATTTAGGTTAGGTCAATAGGACATGATTCAAACTGCACAGCAGTTTGAACAATAAAATTATTGTTTCTGTTCAGACACTTAGTCATGTCCAACTCTTTGAGACCCCATGGACTGCAACATGTCAGGCTTCCCTCTCCTTCATCATCTCCTGGAGTTTGCTCAAACTCATGTCCATTGAGTTGCTGATGCCATCCCACCATCTGATCATCTGTCATCCCCCTTTCCTTCTGCTTTCAATCTTTCCCTAACATCAGGGCCTTTACTGATGAGTTGGCTCTTTGCCCCAGGTGGCCAAAGTATTGGAGCTTCAGTTTCAGCATCAGTCCTTCCAAAGAATATCCAGGATCAATTTCCTTCAGGATTGACTGGTTTGATCTCCTTGCCGTCCAAGAGTCTTCTCCAACGCCAAAGTTCAAAAGCATTAATTCTTGAAATAACAATCCCCCCCCCCACTGTAGAATGATGAAACTTAGAAATTAAAAATCAGATAATGTTGTGTCCAGTTAGAAAATTATAAGATGGCCTTGGCTTTTTTGTCACTGTTTTGGAGATTTTCTTTCACTTTCTTATGGTCACAGAGTGGCTTTGATGAGGTTGGTGTCCTGTGATGTTCCCACCTCTCCAACAGAAAAATATCCAGGCCTGACTGTGACTGCCACGTCGTCTCCTAGCAATGTCAAGGTCTAGCTATTCCTGTCAGCTGGGGGCAGCATTTCATACATTTCAAAGGCAGCTTTTGTCCTTCTCACAATAAGAGAAAGCTAGCTCCAGGTGAACTGGATACCCACATCAAGAATCTGACTATCTGATTGGAAGATATAAAAGACTGTGTACAGGACATCTAACTTACTAAAAGTCTCTCAGCCAATGTGTACAGAGACAGTTTCCAATGAGACTGGAATAATGTATGTCTTTTGTCAAGACTCCCTCTTCCCTAGAAAAGACTGATAGACTACCAAATAAATTTTCTATCTTTTCTTACTTTCTCACTAGACTATCCTCCTTTCCTGTGCATTTATTTTTTCCCTTAAATATTGAATGTTAGAGTAACATAATTTTTTTCATGAAAAATTCCATATTTGACCTGTGTATGAGGACTCAGTTTCAAAGGCTGTGAGACTGTATTTTTCTTGCTTCTAATGTTTGACCCCTAGTAGATGAGGCTGGTGTAGAGGCTTATGCAGGATTCCTGGCAGGAATACTACGTATGATTATTCAAAAGAAAATCAAGTATAAATCTAACAATATGTATATAAGATGTGAGTCCTAATAATTACAAAATGATAATAAAAGATGGGGCTTTCCTCGTAGCTCAGTAGTAAAGAATCTGCCTGCCAATTCAGGAGTCGCAGCTTCGATGCTTGGGTCAAGAAGATCCCCTGGAGAAGGAAGTGGAAACCTACTTTGGTATCCTTGCCTGGGAAATCCTATGGAGAGAAGAACCTCGTGGGCTGTAGTCCGTGGGGTCACAAAGAGTCAGACATTACTGAGCAACTTAACAACAACAGCAATAAAAATGTATAAGAAGACTTCAATAAAGAGATAGATCAAGTTCATGGAATTTTGTCAATAGTCTCCAGTAGCATGATGTGGGCTTGTGAAATATTTAACAGTTCTCTTGTACTTCAGAAGGCATGTGTCTTAATCATTGATTTATATATTTTATTTAAAGGAAAGTAACTTTTTTTTTCTTTCTTTCTTTTTCTTTTTTTTTCTTATTTGACAAGATATATTTAATATTCTTACTTGCAATATATGTATATTGCACATGTATAATTTT
>NW_011476261.1:6981-8523 GCF_000754665.1 Bison bison bison | reverse complement strand
AGAAAACGAAGATCATGGCATCCGGTCCCATCACTTCATGGGAAATAGATGGGGAAACAGTGGAAAGTGTCACACTGTATTTTGGGGGGCTCCAAAATCACTGCAGATGGTGACTGCAGCCATGAAACTAAAGACACTTACTCCTTGGAAGGAAAGATATGACCAATCTAGATAGCATATTCAAAAGCAGAGACATTACTTTGCCAACAAAGGTCCGTCTAGTCAAGGCTATGGTTTTTCCTGTGGTCATGTATGGATGTGAGAGTTGGACTGTGAAGAAGGCTGAGTGCCGAAGAATTGATGCTTTTGACCTGTGGTGTTGGAGAAGACTCTAGAGAGTCCCTTGAACTGCAAGGAGATTCAACCAGTCCATTCTAAAGGAGATCAGCCCTGGGATTTCTTTGGAAGGAATGATGCTAAAGCTGAAACTCCAGTACTTTGGCCACCTCATGCGAAGAGTTGACTCACTGGAAAAGACTCTGATGCTGGGAGGGATTGGGGGCAGGAGGAGAAGGGGACGACAGAGGATGAGATGGCTGAATGGCATCACTGACTCGATGGACCTGAGTCTGAGTGAACTCCGGGAGTTGGTGATGGACAGGGAGTCCTGGTGTGTTGCGATTCATGGGGTCCCAAAGAGTCGGACACGACTAAGTGACTGAACTGAACTGAGGAGGAGTATTGGCACCTCAAGCAGCTGTGGATGTCACATTGTCTTTTCTGCTTCCACAAGAAAAAGAAAAACTTGATTTGTCCTGGTAATTTGAAAACTTTGATCCAAAGTATTAGTTCCAAAATATTGTTTAAACATTGTTTTTGTGTCTTCCAAATTTGGCACAAATGGACTTTTGAACCAGCATCTCTAAGTGACCTGGAAGTTGATTTCAGAAATTAGCCACTTTGCCATTAGTCATGCTCATAGCATGTGCTCCTGAGACCCCATGACAATGTGAGATTTCTGTTTAAATGAGTAGCCATTCTGAATCTGGATGTATACTCTCTTATAATTTCATTTGAACATCTTACTTGGGTTTGTAGTCTTGTCTATAAAATGAATGCTTTTTCATATAAGAAGGAGCTGATATTTTTATCAATTCAATTTAAAGGAGTCAAAAAATTGTTATTATACAGTGCATCTTGCCTTATGTCCTTTCTACTTGGAGTTGATTGCATTTTTTAATCCAGTACTAATGAAGCTGCTAGAATATTTTCCTTGTAACAATTGAAACATCAGTTTTACATGTCTGATAGCTTGGTAGGCTGTCAACTTCATGACCACATGGTTATTTTTGCCAACATCCCTACACTGGTTTCTGTTCTCCTCACTCCATTTGTCATTTTATCTTCTGTGTTAATTGAAAAGAAACAATTCATTTTATCATTCTCTTGGTTTGGTTTCAATAACTTCTATTTTCTTACACAGCCAATGGCCATCTTGTCATATCATGACATTTGTGCTTTTTCTACCTATATTTCTAGTTTCTTGGGTTTTTTTCCCATGGAGTTTTGTGAGGACTCTCCTGTGTAATTGCCAAGGGCTGA
>NW_011476261.1:3626-6776 GCF_000754665.1 Bison bison bison | reverse complement strand
GATGACTTGGAAACAAATTATCCCGTAGCCAAGGTAGACATCTGTGTTGGGTAACCTTTCAGGATAATTTGTTTCCAAGTCATCCACAGCTTCTACAGACTGAAAGAGAATTCATATGGCTCTTCATTCATGAGTAGTATTTCAGAGGATGGAAATGATGCTTTTTGCTTTGTTCTTCTCAAAGATGAATTAAAAAAAAAAAAAAGATGAATTCTCTAAGAATGTGGTATTGCTTCTGGGTTTTCTTTTCTTTGAAACTTTGTGATGACTGTATTTCCATGAGAAGTAAAGACAAAACATTTCTGAGGTTGGGGTGGACAAGGGCAGACAGTAAAAATCGAAAAATCATTTTGAAATGTTTCATTTTCAGTTTACCAAAGAATCTATTAGATTGTTAAGAGTTACAGGGAATGAAAACAGAAAAAGCTTCTTTTTTCATTCCCTGTAACTCTTAACAATTTAATAGATTCATGTTGGTGTATGGCAAAACCAATACAATATTGTAAAGTAATTAGCCTCCAATTAAAATAAATTTAAAAAAAGAAAAAAAACTGTGACAGAGACCCCCCCAAAAAAAAGTAAAATAAAAAAATAAAGAACTAGGCTTCTTTATAGATACAAAAACAGTAAGCATTAAAAACCATCAACATTATTCCAAACAACCACAGTAAAATATCCCTCATCAGTTAATTTAGCCTTAAATGAAAATGAAAATGAAATGTCAGTCAATCAGTCATGTCTGACTCTGTGATCTGATGGACTGTAGCCTGCCAGGCTCCTCTGTTAATGGGATTTTCCAGACAAGAATACTGAAGTGGGTTGCCATTCCTTTCTCCAGGGAATCTTCCAAGGGATTGAACCAAGGTATTAATTACTCCACTGGACTTTTGGTCAGGAGTTTCATGAAGTTGTTTCTTAACTAAAAAGAGTTCTGGAAATCTTGACCAACACACTGGAAAGATCTGAATATTGTCCAAGTAAGCACATTAGAAGCCTGTCCCCAAAAGTCTATTGTTTGGAGGGGGAGTTTGGGGACTTTGAGGTGTCTGGTTCTGTGTTCTTCCATGCGGCTCAAAGGTGCTACTTCTTCAATTCTGGCCTCTAGCTGGTTTCTTTCATTTGCTATTATGTTTTCCTGTTCTGAGGCTTGTCTTTTCGCCTTGTTTATAGTTTCTAGACAGACAAATGGATAAAGAAGCATATATATAATGGAATATTACTCAGCCATAAAAAGGAATGCATTTGAGTCAGTTCTAATGAGGTGGATGGACCTAGAGCCTATTATACAGAGTGAAGTAAGTCAGAAAGAGAAAAACAAATACCATATATTAATACATATATATGGAATCTAGAAAGATGGTATTGATGAAATTGTTTGCAGGGCAGCAATAGAGACAGACACAGAGAACAGACTATGGACATGGTGGTTGGGAGAGGAAAGAGAGGGTGGGATGTATGGAGAGAGTAACATGGAAGTGTACATTACCATATGTAAAATAGATAGCCAATGGGAATTTGCTGTATGACTCAGGGAATTCAAACCAAAGCTCTGTAACAACCTAAAGGAGTGGGATGGGGAGGGAGGTGGGAGGGAGATTCAAGAGGGAGGGGACATATGTATACCTAAAGTTGATTCATGTTGATATTTGGCAGAAACCAATACAGTTCTGTAAAGCAATTATTCTTCAATTTAAAGTAAGTAAATGTTTTTAAAAAGAAATTAGCAATTTACTCTGTGTCTTACTTGTGCATGTGAAAATCAGTTAGAGAGCTTTACTTCCTCATCTGGGCATATGCATTTGGTTTTTAACAAATCTACTTCCTCCTAGTAGTGCCTAGCACTAGTGGCCCCATTGTCGTTCAAACAGACACATTTGCCCCTCCTTTTATTGGAAAACTGCAATGGAAGAAGCAGAATCAATTGGTTGGCCACTGGATACTTTCTCGAGACTGGAGAGAATAGAGATGGGAAGATAAGCAAACATTAATCCAGCCTTTAAATATAAGATACATTAGACATGGGACTTCACTGGTGGTCCAACGGTTAAGAGTTCATCTGGCAATGCAAGAGATGCAGGTTCAATCGCTGCCTAGGGAATGAAGATCCCATGTGCCTCAGGCCAATTATGCTCACACTCTGCATCTACTGAATCTGCACACCTCAACTAGAGAGCCTGTGTGCTGCAAACCACAGAGCCCATGTGCTCTGGAGTCCACACACCACAAGCAGGAAGAAGTCTGTGTCCACAGCGAAAATCACACATGCTGCAATTAAGATCCAATGCAGCCAAAAATAAAAATTTTTAAGTTTATTAAACAAGATACACAAATCATCTCTTTAATATTAGCGACTATCCTGTAAGATATGTATTATTATCTTCTTCATAATCAAAAAGAAACTGAATTCCCCAAAGTGTCATAAAAACTAAAACTAAGATTCCTACCCAACTTGATGAAACTATAGAGACAGGTCTATATCTATCTTCTTTACTCTGGGAAAGAGAAGAGTGAAGAAATCTTGCTATGTTGCAGGTAATTTTTTATGTTCATAGACTTAAATTTTCTCCTGGCTTATACATTTACCACTAACTAGTTGATGGACTTTAATAAGCTGGGGATATAATAAATCAACCATAGGGACAGTGAATCAAATCTGTCTTACATCTGTAACCATAGTGTTTTTTCAACTACATCCAAAGCACTCATGGAAATTATCTTCAGACACTTGTTTTCTGTCCAAAGTTTCAGCAGTATTCTATTTCCTTAAATAACTGAAGACCTCAGCAGCTTTTTCTAAGCTTTTTCCTTTAAAAACTGATGATCTCAATAGCTTCTTCTTTTCTATGTTTCATTATAGTCTTCTTAGTTTCCTATATTTCTAGTCCCGAAAATTCAGTGGTTTCAGCTGAATTTCAACAGCCTGACACAAACATTTGGGTCAGTATTTAGACTCTAAGTTTCGCCTTTTGCTGGTTAAAATAGTGATAGTCTGATATGGTTTGCTAATTATTGAGACATGCTAGTTCTTAAGAAATATAATACTTTTCTTTTCTATACATCAGTGTCTCTTTTGCTGTCTCCTATACAGGGTTATTGTTACCATCTTTCTAAATTCCATATATATGCGTTAGTAAACTGTATTGGTGTTTT
>NW_011476261.1:0-1608 GCF_000754665.1 Bison bison bison | reverse complement strand
CAATTCTAACTGTTGCTTCCTGACCTGCATATAGGTTTCTCAAGAGGCAGGTCAGGTGGTCTGGTATTCCCATCTCTTGCAGAATTCTCCACAATTTATTGTGCTCCACACAGTCAAAGGCTTTGGCATAGTCAATAAAGCAGAAATGGATTTTTTTTTGGAACTCTCTTGCTTTTTCAATGACTCAGGAGATGTTGGCAATTTGATGTCTGGTTCCTCTGCCTTTTCTAAACCTGCTTGAACATCTGGAATTTCACGGTTCACATATTGCTGAAGCCTAGCTTGGAGAATTTTGAGCATCACTTTACTAGCGTGTGAGATGAGTGCAATTGTGCGGTAGTTTGAGTATTCTTTGGCATTGCCTTTCTTTGGGATTAGAATGAAAAAGGACCTTTCCAGTCCTATGGCCACTTTTGAGGTTTCCAAATTTGCTGGCATATTGAGTGAAGCACTTTCACAGCATCATCTTTTAGGATTTGAAATAGCTCACATCCACTAGCTTTGTTTGCGGTTCCTGAAACAGTATCCAGGTAACTTACTATCAGCCAATGAGAGTACTGTGTACGAGCTGATCATGTACCCTGCACCCTCTTTCTGTGTCTTCTCTGAAAGTGTCTTCTCTGAAAGTGTCTTCTCTGTGTCTTCTCTGAAAGGGGTCAGGAAGTTCAAGTTTGAGCATAACCTTCTCATTCTCCTTGCTCGATGTTTTGTAGTCTACACTACTTGCCTTCACTACAAGCTGGTGTCAGTAGGTTGGTTTTGCTGTGTATCACATAAGTAGACCCAAGTTCAGTTCAGTAACACAAGGCCTTTACAGTAGTCTAACAGTCTTGTGAAATATTAAAAGTACCATCTGATCTGATCTTATTCACACTGCATGTATATCGTTGAAGTAAAATACAGTCTTTAACTCTGTCTCTGACAGAGTAGAGAATACTACAGATAACAAATGACAAACATATTGGCCAAATCCACACAAGCCTTTCCTTTTCATATTTGTTTTTGAAAAATTCAAGTTTTGCTAGAGAAAGTAATGAGTAATCACTCTGCTCCAGATTTCTGTCCAGAGGTGACTCTGAGCAAATATCATATTGAGAAATCTTTGATAGCTAACCATGAGGATGACCATGATGAGTTAAATATTACTTCTATTTTTTTAATATGTAACCTTATAATATTTCCACTAAAAATGATAATGGTGGTGGTGATATTGCTTATGGTAATAAAAATAGCGTAAAACAGCTTTTGGAGGCTTTATTTTTATTCAGTTCAGTTCAGTCACTCAGTTGTGTCTGACTCTTTGCCACCGCATGAATTGCAGCATGCCAGGCCTCCCTGTCCATCACCAACTCCCAGAGTTCACTCAAACTCATGTCCATAGAGTCAGTGATGCCATCCAGCCATCTCATCCTCTGTCGTCCCCTTCTCCTCCTGCCCCCAATTCCTCCCAACATCAGAATCTTTTCCAATGAGTCAGCTCTTCGCATGAGGTGGCCAAAGTACTGGAGTTTCAGCTTTAGCATCATTCCTTCCAAAGAACACCCAAGACTGATCTCCTTTAGAATGGACTGGTTGGATCTCCTTGCAGTCCAAGGGACTCTCAGGAGT
>NW_011476260.1:9504-14324 GCF_000754665.1 Bison bison bison | reverse complement strand
ACCGTGTGCCCCAGTGTGGTTGAAGGCAGAGCACTGCATGTAGTCCCCCTTGTCTGACGCTCGCTTCTGCTCAGCCGTGGAGCTTAGAGAACGTGTGTCCCTGTGCGGGTTCCAGGACCTCCTCACAGAGCTGTGGGACGGGCACAGGCGGTTACTGACTGAGCGGAGGGGGCAGAGGGGACCCTGATGGGAAGGCCACTCTGCCGCCATCTCGCCTGCCAGCCCCCACCCCTCCTGGCCCCTTGGCTCGTCTACCTTCTCTGTGGTTCCCTCTTTCCTACCTGCCACCTTTCAGGGTAAGCGTGTGCACCCCACACACACACCTCGTGCAGATTCTCCTGAGCCACTAGAAGTCCAAAATTAGGTGGTTCCCCTTTCCTGTGAAGGTTGAATAACTTTCAGAATTTTTCCTATTCCCATGACAATAGAAACAAAAAACACCTTTGGAAAATGCAATCCAGGGACCCAGCGCCACTATCTCCAGAGCACAGGGCGACAGACGTTCACACACTGAACACACTTGGAAGCTGCCAGCCGGGTCACAAACTGGTTTTCCCCCACCTGGTTGGCTCCTCGGTGTTCCCTGCAGCCACTTGTCACTAGGCCCAGCGCCTGAGCCCCCCCACGTGACCTCTCTTGACCTCCAGCAGCACTGTTTCCCCAGAGGCACAGTTTTATGCCTTCCTTGTGTTGTCATTTTCCCCTCAGGTTAACCCTCTAATGTGATGGTGGTTCCCCACCACAGAGGAGGAAAGGAGAGAACGCAGGGCGATGACTTGGGACAAGGCGGGTCCAGGAGGGGCCCCGCAGCAGTGTTACCTTCTTCACCTACTGACTCTGCTGGCGACACAGCCTGGCAGCCTGGACACCAGGCCTGTTCAGTGCAGGAGAGGTGCTGAAACCCGGCAGTGCCCTCAGCAGTACTGGGGGTGGTTCACGCACACTTTTGAGCTCTCTCCTCTCTGGATGGTTTGGATCCTTGGCAGGTATGAGGCTCTGAGCAGGGAAGGGACTGTCCTAAGGCCACTGCCACTGAGTGGCAGTGTCAGATTTGAGCTTGGGCCAGTTAGGGACCATTATTTTTTTCTCCATTTGATGAAAGAGAGCAGGAAATGTGGCCAGCTGGGGTTACCTGTTCTCTTTCCAGAAGCCTTAAACCTGCATATGGTTGGGGTTGAACTTGAATGAAGTCCTAGAGGGTTGTGTCTGTATCACATATTAGATGCTACGTGAACCCTGGAATCCTCCTTTGCTGTACCCCTTTGGAAAAATTGGAAAAGCTACCTCTGATATTCAGTTATCATATGCACATGTACTATGGTTGTTAAATACTATGCACAGTAAAAGTTATATGCTAATTAAAATGTTTAAAAGGTAATTTGGAATAAAACATTTTAAAAACTATATTTGTCCTAAATTATTATAAAGGATATGTCATTTACAGTCACAAAATATTATATAATATTAAGGTCTAGACACAACCACAAACAATGGAAAAATGGGCAGATGACCTGAAGAGACATTTCTCCAAAGAAAAAATGCAGATGGCTAATAGGTACATGAAAAGATGCTCAACATCTCTATGAAAGAGATGCAAATCCAAAGTACAATGACATTCCAACTCATGCTGCTCAGCGTGGCCATCAGTAAAAAGTCCACAAGCAAGAAACGCTGGTGCAGGTGTGGAGAAAAGAACACGCATCTACACGGTTAGCGGGTGTTTACATCGGCACAGCCACTGTAGCGAATTGTATGGGTTTTCTCAGAAAACTAAAAATGGAATTACCATATGATCCAGCATTCCTGTTTCTGGGGATGTATCCAGACAAAACTATAATTCAAAAACATACATGCACCGTTATGTTCACAGCAGCAGTGTTCACAGTGGACAAGACATGGAAACAAACGTCCATCAACAGATGAATGGGTAAGGAAGACGTGGCAAATGCACAGAATGGAATATTATTACTCAGCCCTAAAATAGACAAAATAATGCCATTGGCAGCAATACGGATGTAACTACAGATCATCACAGTAAGTGGAGTAAGTAAGAAGACAAATGCCATACAACATCACGTGTACATGCAATGTAAACTATGACACAAATGAGCGTATGAAACAAAAACAGACGCGTGGACATCGGGAAGACTGGCAGTTGCCAAAGGGGACTGTGGGTGGGGGAGCGGTGGGCTGTGAGTTTGGGATCTGCAGATACAGACGATTATGTAGAGAATGGATAAACAAGGTCCTATCGTAAGCAAGGGGACTATATTCAATATCCTTTGATAAACCATAATGGAAAAGAAAGTGAAAAAATATAAATACATGTATAACAATCACTTTGCTGTACAGCAGTAATTAACAGATTTTGAATCGACACTTCAACTGAAAAAAAGATATTTGACTAATATTTATGTTTTCAAAAAATTAAAATTTCCAAACCCACAAAATGTCCAACACCAAGAATGAACTCATGATCGTGATGTGTCGGTGCAGTCTGCTCAGCTGTAACACAGGCACAGCTTTGGTGTGGACTATAGAGACTAGAGAGGGAGCTGTGCCCATGTGAGGGGGAGAGGAGGCATCTGGGAGGTCTCTGTGCTTTCCCTGATTTTTTCTCTGAACCTTAAGCTGCACTAAGGAAAGTCTTAATTTAAAAAATATCAAATTACTATTACTTAAAAATCTGAAAGAATTAGAAAATACTGACTGTCAAAATATTTCAAGGACATTGATGATGGAGCATTCTGCAGTTCCCTCCTTTGTGTTTAATTTCTGAATTCACACCTTAAATAAGATAACAGGATAAAATGTATGCAAACAAGAAAATGATTTTTTCCCCTAAAACCATTATTTGCATAAACATCCCCAAATTCTTTTATGCTGAAATTAACAGAGAAGCCTGGCATGCTGCAGTCCATGGGGTCTAAAAGAGTCAAACACGGCTGAGTGACTGAATTGAACTGAAAGGGAGATACAGTAAAAGTACCTGATCCAGACTGCTCCCTTACAATGCTGATTACCAGTTTTAAATGAATGAAATCTTTCTCCCCTCTTGATCTGAATATTCTCTTTCAGTGATTCTCACATTGGAATCTGAATCAGAATCACATGGTGGGGTGGGGTTGGGGCACATGGAGCACAGATTGCACTGCCCTACCTTCAGTGTTCTGACCCTGCAAGTTTGGACTGAAGCCTAATACTTGCATTTTTAACAAGTTCTGAAGTGAGTGATAGCCCTTGTCCTGGGACCACAATTTGTGAACCGCTCACATATTGAGTTCGCCAAAAGCTTCTTTCATTTTTTTTTTTTCCCTGTAAAATGGCTCTTGCAGGGCCTAGCTGTTTTTAACTTTATTCAAAACAATTTTGTTGTACGTTACAGCTCTCGTATCACTGTGCATTAAACAAAATATCAAAATTGGTGAATATTTGTATAGGCATTATAATATCAAAGATGCAAGAAAAGAGAATTTTTGGTATAGTATGCTTTATTATTTCAAGAAAGATAAAAAAGCAACTGAAATGCATAAAAAAGATTTGTGCAGTATATGGAGAAGGTGCTGTGACTGATCAAATGTGTCAATAGCAGTTTTAAAACTTTTCTGCTGGGGTTTTCTCACGGGATGATGGTCCATGATCTGGTAGACCTGTTGAAGTTGATAGCAATCAAATGGAGACATTAACTGAGGACAATCAAGTTATGCCATTCGGGAGAGAGCAGACACACAGTTCAGTTCAGTTCAGCCGCTCAGTTGTGTCTGACTCTTTCGACCCCATGAGCTACAGCACGCCAGGCCTCCCTGTCCAATACCAACTCCTGTAGCCCACCCAAACTCATGTCCATTGAGTCGGTGATGCCATCCAACCATCTCATCCTCTGTTGTCCCCTTCTCCTCCTGCCCTCAGTTTTTCCCAGCATGAGAGGCTTTTCCAATGAGTCAGCTCTTCGCATCAGGTAGCCAAAGTATTGGAGTTTCAGCTTTAACATCAGTCCTTCCAATGAACACCTAGGACTGATCTCCTTTAGGATGGACTAGTTGGATCTCCTTGCAGTCCAAGGGACTCTCAAGAGTCTTCTCCAACACCACAGTTCAAAAGCATCAATTCTTCGGCACACAGCTTTCTTTATAGTCCAACTCTTACATACATATGTGACCACTGGAAAAAGCATAGCCTTGACTAGACGGACCTTTGTTGGCAAAGTAATGTCTCTGCTTTTGAATATGCTATCTAGGTTGGTCATAACTTTCCTTCCAAGGAGTAAGCATCTTTTAATTTCATGGCTGCAGTAACCATCTGCAGTGATTTTGGAGCCCCACAAAATAAAGTCTGTCCCTCTTTCCACTGCTTCTCCATCTATTTGCCATGAAGTGATGGGACCGGATGCCATGATTTTAGTTTTCTGAATGTTGAGCTTTAAGCCAACTTTTTCACTCTCCTCTTTCACTTTCATCAAGATGCTCTTTGGTTCTTCACTTTCTGCCATAAGGGTGGTGTCAACTGCATGTCTGAGGTTACTGATATTTCTCCTGGCAATCTTGAATCCAGCTTGTGCTTCCTCCAGCCCAGCGTTTCATGATGTACTGTACATATAAGTTAAATAAGCAGGGTGACGATATACAGCCTTGAGGTACTCCTTTTCCTATTTGGAACCAGTCTGTTGTTCCATGTCCAGTTCTAACTGTTGCTTCCTGACCTGCATACAGATTTCTCAAGAGGCAGGTCAGGTGGTCTGGTATTCCCATCTCTTGAAGAATTTTCCACAGTTTGCTGTGATCCACACAGTCAAAGGCCTGGCCTTATCAGTAAAGCAGAAA
>NW_011476260.1:4167-9273 GCF_000754665.1 Bison bison bison | reverse complement strand
CACTTTCACAGCATCATCTTTTAGGATTTGAAATAGCTCAACTGGAATTCACCTCCACTAGCTTTGTTCGTAGTGATGCTTCCTAAGGGTCCACTTGATTTCACATTCCAGGATGTCTGGCTCTAGGTGAGTGATCACACCATCGTGATTAACTGGGTCATGAAGATCTTTTTTGTACAGTTCTTCTGTGTATTCTTTCCACCTCTTCTTAATATCTTCTCAAAATATCCAAATCAAGTGTTGAAAATAATTTGCACCAGCTGGGTTATATTAATTGCTTTGATTTTTGGGTTCCACATAAGTTAGGTGAAAAAAGCCTTCTTAATCATTCCCACATGTGATTCTCTACTGAGATGTAATGAAAATGTTCTGATTTTAAATAAAATTGTGATGGACAAAGAAAAGTGGTTATTGTACAATAATGTGGAATGGAAGAGACTGTGGGGCCAGTGAAATGAGACACTGACAACAACACAAAAGTTGGTCTCGTCCAAAGGAGGAGATATTATGTATATGGTGGCATTGGAAGAAGTCCTCTATTATATGTTCCTTTCAGAAAACCAAACCATTAATTCCAACAAACACTGCTTCCAATTAGTCCATCTGAAAACAGCACCTCAATGAAAACTGGCTGGAATTAGTCAACAGAAAATGCATAATCTTCCATTGTTGTTGTTTTAGTCTCTCAATCATGCCCAACTCTTTGAGACCCCAGGGACTGAAGCTGCCAGGCTCCTCTGTCCATGGGATTTCCCAAGTAAGAATACTGTAGTGGGTTGTCATTTCCTTCTCCAATGGGATCTTCCCAATCCAGTGATCTAACGCCCATCTCCTGTATTGGCAGGGGGGTTGTTTACTACTGAGCCACCCAGGAAGGCCAATCATCCATTAGGATAATGCAAGACTGCATGTTGCTTTGATGACCAGGCAAAAACTGTTATAGCTTGGCTTGGAAGTTCTGATTCATTGGCCATATTCACCAGACATTGCACATTTATTTTGGTCATTACAAAATTCTCCTATTGGAAAAAACTTCAATTCCCTGGAAAACTGTAAAGGGCACCCAGAATAGTTCTTTGTTCAGAAAGATATAACGTTTTGGGAAAATGAAATTACGAAGTTACCTGAAAAATGACAGAAGGTAGTGGAACAAAACAGCAAATACCGTGTTCAATAAAGTTCTGGATAAAAATGAAAAAAGTGTCTTTTTTTTTTTTCCAAAGCCGAAGGAACTTTTTGGTCAACCCAATACTTGGTAGAATTTGAAAGAGAAATGTGGGAATTCCCTGGCATTCCAGTAGTTAGGACTCTAGGCTTACACTGCATGGGGCCAGGGTTCCATCCCTGATCTAGGAAATGAGATCTCATATGCCAAGCAGCATGGCCCCCCAAAAAAAACTTAAGAAAGGCAAAGTTGTACTCTCCTTGAGGTCACTCATCTCACATGGTCCAAGATACCTAGTCAGGGAGCCTCCCAACAGGAAATGTAGTGGCCAGGATAAAACTTTGCTATCTTCACATTAGCACAGACTAGATGGTCTTTTTTCTACCTAGAAATGCTCTGAGTAGGGACAATTAAAAAAAAAACAAAAATGCCTGATGTTCCAACATGACTGCCTTAGAGAAAGTGATCAGGACTATTTTCTTCGGAAAGAGTTTCTGGTGCTCATGACAGGTGGTTGAGCTGAAGCAAAGGAGCTACCAGTAACGGCAAAGAGGCCCAATGTTGTGGATACCAAGTAAATCAAACGTTGGAGGACAGGAGATTCCAGAATGAGTGATGGGAAAATAATCCAATTATCTTCCTTTAAGAAGTATAAATTCATGGTAAATAAAGAGAAGTCATCCATACTAGCTATACTTGCTATTGTTCTGGATTCCCTGAAGCTACACTACCTGACCTCTTTCGAGTTCTGAACCCAGAGGGGTCCTATGAATGCAAGTGCCCCATTAGCAGTTGGCAGAGACAGTAGCCAGGTAAGGGTGGTAAGATTGTAGTACAAGTTCCAATGTGACAGCGTGTCATCCCCATACCACCAACCTATTTCTGACACCAGTTTGGTGTCTCACAATCCTGACACTTTGTCCTCAGAGAAAACTTCAGATTGCACAGGTTCAGGGCTCCGTGTTACAAGACAGCCCCTCCCCCACTTCAGATGCAATCACAGCTCCAGGTTCTCAGCTGTGCTCCTGGAGGACCCACTAGAGTGCAGAGGTTCCAAGGACCCTTCTTGAGATCAATCAACTTGCTTACAGAACTCAGAGAAATGTTTTACTGATTAGATTATCATTTTATAATAAAAGGCTGAACTCAGGGACAGCCAGATGGAAGATGTGCCTCAAGCAAGGTGAGGGGAAAGGGCATGAGCTTCCCTGTCCTCCCCGAATCCCCACCTGTTCACCAACCTGGACGCTTTCCAAACCAGTCCTTTTGGGTTTTTACAGAGGCTTCATTACAGAGTCCTGATTAACTCATTAGACACTGGTGATGGGTTCAACCTCCAGCTCCTCTCTCCTCCCTCTAACCTGGGGTTCTGAAAAGATCAGGCAGCCCCTATTCTTTGGTCACTGGGATGCTTATAAAGGTCACCTCATTAACATAACAAAGCCCATTTATTCCTTTCACACTTAAGAAATTCCAGTGGCTTTAGTAGCTGTGCCAGCAACCAAGAGAAATACCAAATACATCTTTCTTACTATAAATCACAACATTCAGGTCACAGGATAGCACCTTTCCTGAGTGCAGATCAGCCCTTAATCATTATACTGGTTTTATCTAAAGTCTCTAGAGGTCTAAATTCCCTGCCCACTGAAGGCAAGGCTTTGGTGTACAGGAAATTTGTATATTTTGAGCAAAATTATAAGGAATACAGACTCCCCCGTGTGAACCTATTTGGGGAGCTACACTGGATTTGAAAACTTCAGGAAGTCTACATGTACCAGGCCAATCAGCATGATTACAGTTGAAGGATTTATTTTCAAAGATGAGATCTAAACAACCTCACAGTGACCCCAGAATGATTGGAGATCAGGGCCTTCCATGCGCTTGAGCACTTGGAATTAATTCTCACCCTCACAACATGTACACTTTCCAGGAATATGTGGCAATCTATATCAATATGTGCCCAAAAAACTAGTGTGAAAATAGTGAGCTACATCTCAAGCCTGAGAAGAGGTAAGGACTCTGTCAGCCCCAACAGCCACAGAACATTCTTTTCTTTTTAAAAACTTTTTGGCTTACATTGGAGTATAGTTGATGAATAATGTTGTTAGTTTCAGCTGTATAGCAGAGTGAACATTCTCATTAATGTGACTCAGCTCTTTACTCTGAGGCCTGGGTACCTTGAGTCTATTAAAAATAGATTCTGATTAGCTTCTAGTTTTATCAGCCATCAGCAGCAACAATCTGACCTAGAGGTCCCATAGACCTGGTGAAGGCTGTTTTTATAGAAGAGTAGCTATATGCAAAAGACAGTTTGGTCTCCTCCATATGCTGCCTCCTGCTCATTCACAGAAATTATTCTACCTACAAGTACACTGTTTGCAATTAGAGACAGTGAATATATCCATCACTTGCTTCAAATTATTCATGAACCAGTGCTCTCAAAGCTGTGTCCTAGGTTATTTTTGTCACTCACCTATTATGTCTTTTTGTACCTTCTGATCCCAGTTGAAAAATATGTCCATATCCAGACGAAGAAACAAGAGTGAGAAAAATAAGAAAAATTAAATTCAAAACTTGATATGATGCTGAGAGCAGAGGTCTGACCTATATTGTTGTTGTTGTTGTTTTTAACAATTTGGAGCTTAAATATGCCTTTTCAGCTGTAGTCTCTGGTGGCGTTCATGTCAGGACAGCATACCTGAGTAGGGGCCAAAGAGAATGCAAGTAAAACAAACCATAAAGGTTTTCTAGTCCTTTATGTCGGAGAAGGCAATGGCACCCCACTCCAGTACTCTTGCCTGGCAAACCGCATGGACGGAGGAGCCTGGTAGGCTGCAGTCCATGGGGTCGCTAAGAGTCGGACATGACTGAGCGACTTCACTTTCACTTTTCACTTTCATGCATTGGAGAACGAAATGGCAACCCACTCCAGTGTTCTTGCCTAGAGAATCCCAGGGACAAGGGAGCCTGGTGGGCTGTAGTCCATGGGGTCGCACAGAGTCGGAAACGACTGAAGCGACTTAGCAGCAGCTGTCCTTTATATCAACACCTTGCTGACCCCTGGCATACAGTGACCCATGCTGACAGACACACAGATATACAAAATTGTTGAAAACAAATAGATAAAAAACAGCATGAAACAAATAAGACAAAATTGCCCTTTCACGGGTCTCCCTACAGTCCAGTAGTTAAGACTTCACCTTCCAATGAAGGAAGTGCACATTGGATCCCTGATGGGGAGCTAAGTTCCCATTTGCCTTGTAGCCAAAAAGAAAAAGAAAACAAAAACAAAAACAAAAAAAACAACGAAGCAATATTTTAACAAATTCAATACAGACTAAAACTTGTCCTCATCAAAAAAACTTAAATTTTTTAAAAATTGTCCTTCTCAGACGTTAATATATAGCAGAGACTTGAAATGCTCTGAAATTAACAGTTACAATGTCCTCAGACCGAGAAAGTCAGTGGGATATACCAAAGAGTGTTAACCTCATCATGCAAATGCCCTTGGGGGTGTGATCCTCCTGAGGACCAATCTGTGACTCCCCAGGGGGCTGTCCGGAAGCTAGACAAGGCCACACCCTCTGCTCACCTGGTCATTCGCTGGTCCACTTCTGAGGCATCCAGACGTGTGCTGCTGATGGGAGACAAGGACACAATGAAAGGGGCTGCAAGGGGCAGAAGGCCTGGCCAGCAGAAACAAGGTGTCTCCCACAGGGAAAATGGGAGGATTTCCTCCAAGGAAAACCTGTCTGTAAAAGAGAAGGGAGGAGATCGACAGCCCTCAGAAAGACAGAGAGAAAAACGAAGCATGGAGACACAAGAGGGCTCTCAGGGCAAAGCAGGTAAGATGCCAGATTCTTTTTTGCAGACATCTGTTTTGAGTGATCCTGGAGAGAATTTGGGAGACAGTAGGGACTGGGCTGTGGGACAGAGGAACA
>NW_011476260.1:0-1654 GCF_000754665.1 Bison bison bison | reverse complement strand
GCGGTTTCTTTGCCGCTGAGCCCCTGGGAAGCCCCGGATGTATTGTGCCTATCCATAAAGTTTTCCCTTTGCACTGCACCACACTTCCTGAGTCTCACTTCATCACGTACTCTTCATAATACAGAATGATAAACATGGATGATGAGGGATGGGCTGCATGGCAAGGCCCTGGCAATGAGAACCATGAGAGTCAGTGTCCTTAAACTTAAAATATGAAGGCATCTTCTCCAAGGAAACCTGTCCCTTCAAGAGAATGAAGAAGGATAAAGACCCAATCCAGGATGGAGCCAAAGAGGTTTTTGAGACCTGGGAGGACTCTTGAGGAGATGAGGAAGGTTCCACAAAGATTCTTCTTTGTGAAGATCACGGTTGGGAGGCGGCAGTAAGCTTTGCATATGCTATTCATCAATCTGAAAAGCTAAGTAAACTGTTGTTTATTCTTCAAATATCAACTGACATATCCTTTCTTCTGGGTAATTTATAATAATTCTAAGACTAGATTCCATGCTTTCATGGTACCATGTATCATTTTTGAAGCACTTATCATAGTCCTAATTTTAATTCTGTGTGTTCATTTGAATAATACTCATCTCCTCCTGTGAATCCTAAGCTCTCTAAATGGGACCCATGGTTAAGGACTTTTCCCGTTTTGTATTCACACTACCTGGCATTGTTCCTGGCACATAACAGATGTGCAATAGATATTTCTAGGTAGGAAATGAATTACCGAATGCACGAACGAGAGAACACTGATATGTGGGATCACACCGTTCTCTTTATTTTTGTGAAAAAGTCTTGGAGAAGGCCCATTGTGGGACATTTCCTAGAGACAATTGTAAGAAAGTCTATACAGTCAAGACCCAAACTACAGGCTAATGGAGGGAACAGAGTTTCTAACTCAAGTACCTAAGATTGTATAGATGATAGAGTCTGATGATACGAGAAGAGGTAATAGAGATTATCTGAAGCAGAGACAATTTCCTGGGGTTTCTTTGATTTGAAAATTTGGCAACCCACTCCAGTGTTCTTGCCTGGAGAATCCAGGGGGGACGGGGAAGCCTGGTGGGCTTCCATCTATGGGGTCGCACAGAGTCGGACACGACTGAAGTGACTTAGCAGCAGCAGCAGCATACTTAGTTGAAAGTGTCTAAACATTTACCAAAACTCACGTGTAAGTATTTAATTCACACACTAATAATATTTACAAAGTTGATTCACATTTAACATTGACTCTTTTGGACTCTCCTGGTGGTCCCATGGATAAGACTCTGTGCCAAGGTCCAGCCCCGGCTGATCCAGGGTATTCGAAGGAGAGACTGTCTAGGCGACTATTTATATGCTAATTAGAGATATAAAGAGTAATAGAATGAGGATAGCTCAGTAGGAAAATTCAGTGGAGAAAAGAGGCTGAGTAGCTTGGTTTACGCAGGAGACCAATAAAACTTCAAGACAAGAAGTTTGCACCACTTACGTAGGCCGCAGGCGCCCTCTCGAATAGCGGAAGGTGCCCCACCCTAGACACCTTCTCGAGTGGGTCTTAGAAGCCCAGGCATAATTAGTAAGCATGGTGGGTTCCGCGCTCCAGATGGAGACTCAGCTGGAAGTTAAAGGGAAGAATGACATGGGGAGACCAAGCGTTGGTGAGCAAGGCCCG
>NW_011476259.1:19404-21192 GCF_000754665.1 Bison bison bison | reverse complement strand
AGATTGCCCTCAGGGCATTCAGGCCCGGTCCTTACCCTAAGCAATGCAGCCCACGCCTCCCTGTTCAGCCACGTGCTGGTGGTGGATGGGAGCACTGGGAATTGCCGTTAGGCACATAATCTATGGGTATTATTTATTTATTTATTTTTCCTCCTCGTTATGTTGCCCTCTGAGATTCCAAAACTCCCCACAGACCCCCGGTGAGAGTGTTTCCTGGTGTTTGGAAACTTCTCCTCTTTTAAGACTCCCTTCCTGGGATGGACTTCCATCTTGTCTCTCTCTTTATCTTTATATTTTGTCCTACCTCCTTTCGAAGACAATGGGCTGCCCTTCTGGGTGCCTGATGTCCTCTGCCAGCATTCAGAAGTTGTTTTGTAGAATTTGCTCAGCGTTTAAATGTTCTTTCCATGAATTTGATGGGGAGAATGTGGTCTCCCCATGCTATTCCTCTGCCATCTTAGGACTGCCCCCAGAAATGGTAATTAAACACAATGCAATATTCAGTTCAGTTCAGTCGCTCAGTCGTGTCCGACTCTTTGCAACCCCATGAATTGCAGCACGCCAAGCCTCCCTGTCCATCACCAACTCCCAGAGTTCACTCAAACTCACATCCATCGAGTTGGTGATGCCATTCAGCTGTCTCATCCTCTGTCGTCCCCTTTTCCTCCTGTCCCCAATCCCTCCCAGCATCAGAGTCTTTTCCAATGAGTCAACTCTTCGCATGAGGTGGCCAAAGTACTGGACTTTCAGCTTTAGCATCATTCCTTCCAAAGAAATCCCAGGGCTGATCTCCTTTAGAGTGGACTGGTTGGATCTCCTTGCAGTCCAAGGGACTCTCAAGAGTCTTCTCCAACACCGCAGTTCAAAAGCATCAATTCTTCGGCACTCAGCTTTCTTCACAGTCCAACTCTCACATCCATACATGACCACTTATTACTCAGCCATTAAAATGAATGAAATAATGCCATTTGCAGCACCATGGACTGACCTAGGTATTATCATACTAAATGAAGTAAGCTGGACAGAGAAAAGCAAACAGCGTACAATATCGTTTATATGTGGAATCTTTTTTTTTTTTTTTAAAGATCCAAATAAACTTATTTACAAACCAGAAAGAGAGTCACAAACATAGAAAATAAACTTATGATTATCAAAAGGGAAAAGGGGGAGGAGGGATAAATTAGGAAGTTCGAAATAACATATACACACTACCATATATAAAATAGCTAAACAACAAGGAATTAGTGTACAGAACAGGGAACTGCACTCAATATTTTGAAATAACGTATAAGGGAAAAGAATCTGAAAAAGAAAAATATATATAACTGAAGCACTTTTCTGTGTACACCTGAAACTAACATAACATATAATTTAAAAAGCAAAATAAAAGACAAACAAAAAAACCCTCATTTAAACTGGACTAAGAACTTGCTCATGGATTGTTTCTACATTTGAGCCCATGGTGAAAATATCATAGGCATATAAAGCATGCCTGGAAAAACCTTTACCCTTTATACACTAAAGGACCAGAAGTGGAATTTTATTTATTTATTTAGACTGTGCTAGGTCTTGGTTCTTGTGTGTGGGCTTTCTCTAGTTGTGGTGAGCATGGGCTCCTCACTGCAGTGGCTTCTCTTGCAGAGCACAGGCTCTAGGCACACAGGTGCATAAATTGTAGTGCATGGGCTTTGTTGCCCTGTGGAATGTGGGATCTTCCTGACCCAGGAATCGAACTAGGTCTCCTGCATTGGCAGCCGGATTCTTTACCATCAAGTCACCAGGGAAGCC
>NW_011476259.1:13933-17817 GCF_000754665.1 Bison bison bison | reverse complement strand
TATGTTTAGTTCTTTGGCCCATTTTTTTTTTATTAGGTCGTTTATTTTTCTGGAATTGAGCTGCAGGAGTTGCTTGCATATTTTTGAGATTAGTTGTTTGTCAGTTGCTTCATTTGCTATTATTTTCTCCCATTCTGAAGGCTGTCTTTTCACCTTGCTTATAGTTTCCTTTGTTGTGCAGAAGCTTTTAATTTTAACTAGGTCCCATTTATTTTTCCTTTCATTTCCTATATTCTGGGAGGTGGGTCATAGAGGATCCTGCTGTGATGTATGTCGGAGAGTGTTTTGCCTATGTTCTCCTCTATGAGTTTTATAGTTTCTGGTCTTATGTTTAGATCCTTAATCCATTTTGAGTTTATTTTTGTGTATGGTGTTAGAAAGTGTTCTAGTTTCATTCTTTTACAAGTGGTTGACCAGTTTTCCCAGAACTACTTTTTAAAGAGATTGTATTTTCTCCATTGTGTATTCTTGCCTCTTTTGTCAAAGATAAGGTGTCCATAGGTGCGTGGATTTTAAAAACATACAGTTTACATTTTTCTGATAAGATTATGCAACACTGAGTTCTTCATGTACAGAAAGCAGAGACTGGATACAATGGAGTCATGGCTCATGAGCAGAAAGGGGCTGATAAAGGGAAAACACACAGAAATCAGGCTATTTGTATACACCAACCACCAATCGGGATTATGGTAAAGAGCAAGAGTAATGTTAAAGATGCAGGACAGGGTGTGGAAACACATGAAGGTGCTCGCCAAAAGTAGGATGCTTTGGGTGGCTCTGGACTCAGCAGAGGATCTGGGAGACACAATAGCCTTGTGAATATACTGGACTCGCTGACTGTGTCTGTACAGGGTGAGAATCATGGAGCCACTGGCCCAGAAGATGAGCACAGAAAATGAAATTTCAGGGAACACTATCAAAGCTACATATATTGAGCCTGAGATGTTCTCAAGATCTGTGTCAGAACAGTACGCTGAACCTCTTGTATTTCTCATGTTTGTGCTGCACCTTTTGTCAGAAACATATAATGCATACAGAGGAAAAATGAGATGTACCAACATGTACTGGATCCAGCAGAAGGAAATGGAGAGGGCAATGTACTTTGGGGCTTTGACTTTAAGATTCTTCCAATAGGAGTTTATGGGGCTGATCGTGATGGTCTGAAACACACTCAAGAGGCAAGTGGTGCCGATGGACATACTCCTGCCCACTCTCTCAACATACAAAATAAGTTTGCAGGCAAAATCACTGGCAAAATGTTTCAACCTCAAAGTTGTAATTGTCTGAGGGACTCCTTTCGAGAGAATGACCACAATGTTGGCAATAGCCAGGTGCTTGCAAATCAAAGCTGTGACCCTCATCCTGCTCTGAGTGTGGTAAAGAAAGAGGTAACGGTACAGAAGGGAGATATTGCCCCAGATTCCAAGCACGGTCTGTAATAAGAAGATTATTCCTATGGCCAGTTGGCTGGAGGCTGTTGTGTTATTCAAGATACTCCCCTTTAAATGATGGCAACAGTGATGCCTTAGAGCAGGATGGTTTATATAAATCTGTGACATTGACAGCCAACTTTCCTTGTGTGCTTTGTGAAATTGCCAAGGCTTCACGTGACAGGAAACGATGATGAGAGGATAGTATATTTTATGAAAAAGTCAGCAGGAAGGGCGAAGTGGTGGCGACCTGGAGGAAGCAATGACAACTGAGAGTAAATTGAAACATAACATGAAACAACACTTTAAGAAGAAGCTTACTGGAGGAAAAAATATCTGCATCACTGCCCTCATCAAAAAAGAGGTCAATTCTAAATGCATTCCCTTCTAAATTTTAAAGAAGATAATGTATTATTATTGTAGGGGCTTCTGTGATGCCTCAGTTGGTAAAGAAAATCTTCCTCCAATGCAGGAGACCCCAGTTCAATTTCTGAATTGGGAAGATCTGCTGGAGGATACATAGGCTTCCCACTCCAGTATTCTTGGTCTTCCTGTGCAGCTCAGCTAGTATTTTAAAGAAGATAATGTACTATTTTAGAAAAAAAGACAGGAGTTATTCTAGGGTCTTACAAGTTAAAATGTATGCTAAAGGTACTTCCCTGGTTGTCTGGTAGCTAAAAATCTGCCTTGCAAAGCAGGGAACACAGATTTGATTTCTGGTTGGGCAACTTAGACCCCATATGCCACGGGGTAACTAAGCCTGGGATCTTCAACTAGAAAGTCTGTGTACCACAACAAAAAATCCTGCATGATACAACAAAGCTCCCATATGATGTGACTAAGACCCAATGCAGCTAAATAAATAAATATTAAAAAAAATATGTATGCTAAACAGAGCAGAATATATAAAACATATGGTGAAGTAACTTTTGCACATATGAAAATTAAGACTGGTTCTCATCAATACACATACACACACAAAGATACAACTTAGAACCACACAAGTATGTCCTAAAAAACACAAAATAGAATAAACAGTGGACAGAGTCTTCAAACAGAAACTTTGAGAAGGAAGTTATTCAGTGGATAAAACATATCAAAAAATATTCCACATCCTTGGTAATCAAGACAATTAAAATATAACCACTACCTATATGTAATCAAATACCATCAAGAAATCTGAAACAGAAATGACAAAAATGCCAAGTTTGGGCATAGCTGTGGATGAACCAAGAATCTCATACACTGATGGTGGGTGTTCAAATTGGTACACACATTTTGGAAAACTGTTGTATCGACTTAGCAGATCAGATGTAATCCTGTTCTGAGAAATCTGCTCCTATGAGTATACTCAATAGGATTTTGTACATGTATCACCCAGAGATTAGTTATATTAATAGAATTTATATGAGAGCCCTAATTATTACTTGTAATAGCCCCTAACTCTTAATACCCACCTACCCATTAACAGTTGAATGATCAATTAATCCTTTGATAGTCACAGAATGAAGTCCAATATAGCAATGATAATGACAAAACAGCAATAATATAAAACAATAAGATAAATTCACAAAGATGTAATGGAATGGAGGAGAAAGTCCAAGTGAAAGATGCTGTATGATTTCTTTCATGTGGAGGCCAAGAGAGGCAAAGTGATCCAATATTAAATGTCATAATAGTTGTAATCATATACTGAATAATCCAGGCCTACATATAGTTAACAAAGCTATAGCCTTGGGAACAGTGAGTTAGAAGGGGCACAAGAGAGTTTCATGGGAACTGAGAACATTCTGTTCCTTGATCTAGTTGTAGTCTCTAGACGTGCAATAATTTCTGAAATTTCACTGAGCTTCACACGTATAACATGCGAACATGCTTTTAACTTTTTAAAAAAACATGCATTATCAAAAAAATATGGAAGGAGCTTGGGAAAGCCTATTTCTGTGCGTGTGTCTCATCTGCTGCCTGTGTCTGCAAAGGAGGGGAGCTGTAAGCCCAGATCATAACTCCAACAATGAAACATCAAAGAATAGCAACATTGCTGCATACAGAGAATCACTGATTTTGTCATAAAATTCAGCAGAGCGGTATCCTAAGTCTATGCTTTGTGTTGATGTGTTGCTCCATTTGGCATCATGTCCATGGGGAAAATAATGTTTACACAGAGATATGACTTGTGACCAATCTTCTCTAAGGACCAGGAAATATAATGAACAGTAGACACAGTCTTCATACAGAAACTTTGAGAAAGAAGTTACATACTGTTCAGTAGTGCAAAGTGGAGACCCCAATATGCTCAGAAGCTTTATTTCTTGAGAGGATTTTATTTATTTCATCTTATTCATTTATTTATTTGGCTGTACCGGGTCTTAGTTAATGGTGTGTAAACTCTTAGTTATGGCAGGTAAATTCTCAGTTATGGCATTGGGAGCACAGCCCTAACCTCTGGGCCCC
>NW_011476259.1:9554-13816 GCF_000754665.1 Bison bison bison | reverse complement strand
CATTGTCACGGAGATGCCTTTAAAGGGAATGATCAAAAAGCGACTACAGTCCTGTGCCTGAAGGTCAAAACTGTGAACCTCAACTCACATTCAATGTAGTATAGGAAGAAATTAAGGTAAAGAGAAGAAGCACCCAGGATTCCAACTATAGTCTGAGAGGAGCACACTGTTCTTAATGCCAACTCCCTGGAGGCCATTCTGCCAGTTGTTTGATGTACATAACTGCATGGGAGGCACTGGCACTGATTTATTGCAAAGATAAGGAGATCCTAGGTACAGAGAGGTCAGGTGATCTATGTAAATTCACATGCTGATTACAGGCCTAGTGGTGGTAAGAACCTGGTAGGCTGAGTACGAGACAGTGTCCTAAGCACTGTGATGCACCAACCAAACACATCAGCTGTTTTTCAATAATCCAATGTGAAATTTAGTTTTGTTTTTCTATCATACGGTTTATTCTATCAGTTCAGTGCAGTCACTCAGTTGTGTCCAACTATTTGCAACCCCATGAACGGTAGCACACCGGGCTTCCCTGTCCATCACCAACTCCTGGAGCAGGCTCAAACTCATGTCCATTGAGTCCGTGATGCCATCCAACCATCTCATCCTCTGTCATCCCCTTCTCCTCCTGCATTCAATCTTTCCCAGCTCAGGGTCTTTTGCAATGGCTCAGTTCTTCTCATCAAGTGGCTAAAGTATTGAAGTTTATTCCATACCTTTTATATATGATAATTTTGGTTGTAAATAGTTCCCATATCTGCATAAGTATTTATTCTGTAGGTAAATAACATATCAAGAAGATTCCCTGGATTGGATATGGCAACCCATTCCAATGTTCTTGCCTGGGAAATCCTAAGAACAGAGGAACCTGGTGAGCTACGGTCCATGGGGTCACAAACCGAGCCACTAACATGTATACACACAAACACACACAAACTTATAGGAAAGTACTTCCTGTCCATATTGGATATAATGAATGCAAGATTTCCTCAATGTAAGTTTTGCAACAGAAAGATGCATTCCTGTCATGCCAGGCACAAATTCACTATGGTATCTATCAAAAAAAGACTTGGACAATATTACTTTGTTTAAAAAACTATGAACCATGAATTACTACTATACAATAAATGAGTATAGGATAGAAATGAAAGAATTATTTTTGTCTAAACCCTTAGGTATTTTTTAAATCGAGGTTAAATGAGACTACAATATAACTTGACTTGTGAAGAATATTAACATACTAGGCACATGTAAAAGTATAATCTAGAAAATATTGACTGTTGTGTTGCAAAGGTGGAAGCATAAAGAAATGAATTGTGTGCTTGGAATTGGTGTTAGAATATGCGATTAGACAACATATGAGAAGATACATTTGGTCCTGACAACTGTATTCCAAACCTCACCATTATAAAGCTGCCTTTTCCTTAAATGCTGCTTCTCTATCTTGAAGAGGGATAGCAATCTCGCCATCATCATCAGACCTCAAATGTTTCAGATAAGACACAACTTCTGTGTCCAGTAAGCACATTTTATGCCTAGAGTTAGATATATATGTAAAAAATCATTTCTGTTCTTCAAACATATTCATATTCATGCTTTCTGTAGAGGATTAGAAAATCATTGCTTTTCTATCCTAGTCTTTATGGAAAGCATAAAGGCATGATAATACTTCTAATACAAATTTAAAATTAGTCTAGAATTTCTGAAAGGCAATGTTACAGCAGATTGAATTTAGAAATACAACCCTTAAGCTGCATCAAGATGATCTTTTGGCACTTCCCAGTGTCCAGTGGCTAAGACTCAGTGCTCCCAATGCAGGGAGCCTGGGTTTGATTCCTGGTCAGGAAAATAGATACCACATGCTGCAACTAAGAGTTCACATGCTGCAATAAGATAAATACTTTAAAAAATATTCCTCATTATTATCACTAGGATTGTTCCTTGAGCCCTCCGCAGTAAGAGTTTCACAAAAGAGCTTTAGGAGCTGTCAAGTTCGATGTTGCCTGATGCCAGGAAAGATTGAAGGCAGGAGGAGAAGGGGATGACAAAGGAAGAGATGGGTGGATGGCATCACTGACTCAAATGGACATGAGTCTGAGCAAACTCTGGGAGATAGTGAAGGACAGGGAAGCCTGGCAGGCTGCAGTCCCTGGGGTTGCAAAGAGTCAGGCACAACTGAGCGACTGAACAACAAAGATCTTGATCTCGCTTTACCTAAACTCTCTCCTAAGGAATTATTCTGCCTTCCTGACCTGCTTTGCCACTGGGTCTATTCCCACTCTACCCCCAGCCCACAGAAAGATCCCTTTTCCAAACATGAACACTTACTCTGAGCTCCTTCCTTGCAGACTCTGCCTCTTAGACTGAAATAAAGTACTCAACTCCTTCTCATTCGTTCTCACGAGAAGGTTGCTGGGCTCAGGGTGAAGATTGTGGCAGCCAGGACGTGAGTGGGAGGGAGGCAGTCAGACCCTGAGATAGAGGTTTAAGAGCTGTGATCTCATCCTCCTTCAGAACTGCAATTATCATTTCACTTGAAGTGGCAATGACAGGGCCAACTTGAGAATCTAATTACCTTTCTGAAAAACTTTTTCTGAGTTGCTAATTACTCTCCTGTGAGTATCTCCAAAGAGACCACTGAAGTGTTTGAGAGAAGCTCATGATTTTTCATGATGAAGGTTATTTTGAAATGATTAGGACTGCTACACACCTCTGAAATCTGTTGCCTTCATAAACAGGTTGTTTGATCTTAGGGATTCCCCCACAACCACCCCCAACCCATTTAAGAAAGTCAATTGTGAGTGTTCCAGGCTTTGTTCTGGAAACAAACAAAAACACCCAATTAAACTTGAACAGAACATAAGAATCTTGTGTGTGTGTTCATTTATTCATTCACTTGGCCGTGCTGGGTCTTAGTTGGCATGCACACTATTAGTTTCAGCATGTGGGTTCTAGTTCCCCGATCAGGGATCAAACTTGCACACCCCCTGCAATGGGAGCTTGGAGTCTTAGCCACCAGACCACCAGGGAAATCCCTGTATGGGACCTTCTTTCTTGTACTCAAAACATCTCTACCTCTTCTTCTCTTTCCTGCATTTCTGATCCTACACTGGACTACGCAGTTTTAGATCCCAGGTAAGGACTTAAGTTCATGCTAGAGGTAGAGTAATAGAAATGATAGTAAAGGAATATCTTTGGGTCTTGGAGGTGGCTTTTCAATGTTGGCTGTAGCACTCATCTGTCTTTGCAGCACTCTCATGGCCTTTCCTCTGGTACACGGAAGGCTTCTAGTCACTGACATATCCACCATGGCTCCCTTTGGGCCTGGAGCCAAATCCTTAAGTTTACCTTTCTCCACCATTTACAGTTCACACCTCAGATCCATTTTCTCCCCTGGAAATAGGCCGATTATTGCCTTCAGTTCAGTCACTCAGTCATGTCCAACTCTTTGCAACCCATGGACTTCTGCACACCAGGCTTCCCTATCCATTACCAACTTTCAGAGCTTGCTGAAACTCATGTCCATCAAGTCGGTGATGCCATCCAACCATCTCATCCTCTGTCATCCCCTTCTCCTCCTGCCCTCAATCTTTCCTAACCTCAAGGTCTTTTCCAGTGAGTCAGTTCTTAGCATCACGTGGCCAAAGTATTGGAGCTTAGCTTCATCATTAGTCCTTCTAATGAATATACAGGACCGATTTCCTTTAGGATGGACTTGTTGGATCTGCTTGCAGTCCAGGGGATTTTCAAGAGTCTTCTCCAACACAATTCAAAAGCATCAATTCTTTGGCATTCAGCTTTCTTGATGGTCCAAGTCTCACATCCATACACGACTACTGGAAACACCATAGCTTTGAGTAGATCGACTTTTGGCAGCAAAGTAATGTTTCTGCTTTTTAATACACTGTCCTGGTTGGTTATAGCTTTACTTCCAAGGAGCAAGTGTCTTTTAATTTCATGGCTGCAGTCACCATCTGCAGTGATTTTGGAGCCCAAGAAAATAAAGTCTGTCACTGTTTCCATTGTTTCCCCTTCTTCTTCTTCTTCTTTTTTCTTTTTTTTTTTACTTTACAATATTGTATTGGTTTTGCCATACATCAACATGCATCCGCCACTGGTGTACATGTGTTCCCCATCCTGAACCCCCCTCCCACCTCCCTCCCTGTACCATCTCTCTGGGTCATCCCAGTGCACCAGCCCCAAGCATCCTATATCGAACCTGGACTGGCGATTTGTTTCATTTATGATATTATACATGTTTC
>NW_011476259.1:3509-9454 GCF_000754665.1 Bison bison bison | reverse complement strand
CTTTCATCAAGAGGCTCTTCAGTTCCTCTTTGCTTTCTGCCATAAGGGTGGTGTCATCTGTGTATCTGAGGTTATTGATATTTCTCCCGGCAATCTTGATTCGAGGTTGTGCTTCATCCAGCCCAGCGTTTCGATTATGTACTCTGCATATAAGTTAAATAAACAGGGTGACAATACACAGCCTTGACATACTCCTTTCCCAATTTGGAACCAGCCCATTTTTTCATGTCTGGTTCTAACTGTTGCTTCTTGGCCTGCATACAGATTTCTCCGGAGGCAGGTAAGGTATTCTGGTATTCCCATCTCTTGAGGAATTTCCCACAGTTTGTTGTGTTCCACAAAGTCAAAGGCTAATGCTCGTGAGTCCTGAGTTTCAGTGTCTCTGCTGTGCATGAAGAAAGCTCTGGTATTAAAGGATTTGGAATTAGTCAGAGGCAGACTGTGTCATACCTTTTTGCAAAGGAATTTCTACTCATTTCTTTACTGGGGGTAAATCACTGAAATATATGCCTGACCCTTTTGGAGGAGATTGCCAATTTATGGCAGAAATGGATGATCCTACTCACATTTTTATTGTCTGAATTGGGCAGGAAAATTACTCACTGGAATGGGAGATCCCAGTTCTTCATTCTGTCCTTAATGTTTTTCCTGATTTCAATATTCTAGGCTCATTGCTTCTTTCAAAGATGAAGCTTTGGGCTTTAGGATCTAGGGATCCAAGGACACCTAGCTGTCCCTTCTGCCCTCCACATGTCTTTAAGAACCCCTGGGAAGCTATCATATTTCTCCCAAGGACAATTGGGGATGGGAAAATGAGTCAGTCAGTCATTAAAAGCCAAGTTTTCTGATACAAGGATGCTGTGATGGCAACTCTGAAGCTGGCTCTGGCGCTCTACCTTCAGTTTTACACTCTGCTCACCAGCAAGATGGGTTTTAAGGAATGGCATCAGCATGCAAGGAAGAAGAGAGTATGGCATGCTTACTGGAGCCCTCAGTTGCCTTTTCCTCAGGACACTTCTCCTAATATTGGTTGAGGACCAGAGAACTTCTCAGGCTTAACTTTCTTCCTGAATCTATGAAATTTCTGTAACCAACTACTCCTCACTGGAGCTGCTAATTTTCTTGTATACCAAAGAAACAGCCCTCTGTGGACATCCCTGGTGGTCCAGTGATTAAGGTTCTTCACTCCAAATGCAGCATTCTAGGTTCAATTCCCTGGTTGGGGAACTCGTCCCCACAAAGTGCAGCTAAGTGTTGGCCTGCAGCAACTAGTGAACCCACATGCTGCAACTACGACCTGGAATAGCTAAATAAATAAATGAAAATATTTAAAAAGTGCCCTCTGTCCCAAATATGGTACTATACCCATCTTATGGGATTTTTTTTAACACAAACATACCAGCAAAAATCTGGAATAAGTTCTCACAACTCCATACTAAGTAAAGTAAGTCAGACAGAGAAAGACAAATATATGATATCACTCATATGTGGAATCTAATGAAATATTATTTTTTAGAATCTAATTTAAGAATGATACAAATGAACTTATTTACAAAACAGAAAGAGACTCACAGACTTAGATAACAAAATGGTTGTCTAAGTAGGGGGGAAGATTGAGGGAAAAGGATAGTTAGAGAATTTGGAATGGACATGTACACACTGCTATATTAAAAATGGATAAACAACAAGGACCTACTATTTAGCACTGGGAACTCTGCTCAATGTTATGTGGCAACATGGATGGGAGGGGAGTTTGAGGGAGAATGGATACACGTATATGTATGGGTGAGTCCCTTTGCTATCTCCTTAAAACTATCAAAACATAGTTAATTGATGATACTCCAATATAGAATTAATTTTTTAAAAAGGGCTATGACACTCAGGTTACCAGGCATCAGAAAGAGACAGAGCTCTTTATTCCTCTCCACTCTGCCCATGTAGGTTCTGTATTCACCAACGATGAAATACCCACACTCATTACTTTGAAAGACATGTGGCTTCCTTATATACTGTCCACTGACCTTATGCTCATGAGTGAATGAACACCTGACCATTGTGGAAAAATAACACCATGGACCTAGAGATTGTCGTACTAAGTGAAGTAAGTCAGACAGAGAAAGACAAATACATGATATCACTCATATGTGGAATCTAATTTATTATTATTTTTTGGAATCTAATTAAAGAATGATACAAATGAACTTATTTAAAAAACAGGAAGATACTCAGATTTCAAAAACAAACTTATGGTTACCAAAGGGGAAATGTGGGAGGGAGAGATAAATTAGGAGTTTGGGATTAACAGATACACAGTACTATATATAAAATAAATAACCAACAAGGACCTACTGTATAGCATAGGGAATTTTACTCAATATCCTGTAATAAATTAATGGGAAAATAATCTGAAAATGAAAGAATATATGTATAACTGAATCACTTTGCTCTACACCTGAAACTATCACAACATTGTAGATCAACTATACCCCAATAAATATTTAAATACGTATAATTTACATTTTTCTGATAAGATTAGCAGATAGTGTATTGAGTTCCTCATCAATGAATGCAGAGACTGGATACAGTGGAGTCATGGCTCATGAGCAGAAAGGGGCTGATAAAGGGAACACACACAGAAATCAGGCTGGCTGTATTCACCAACCACCAACTGGGATTATGATAAAGAGCAAGAGTAACGTTAAAGATGCAGGACAGAGTGTGGAAACACACTCTGCTCACCAAGAGTAGGATGCTTTGGGTAACTCTGGACTCAGCGGAGGATCTGGGAGACACACTAGCTTTGGGAATATACTGGGCTCGCTGACTGTGTCTGTACAGGGTGAGAATCATGGAGCCACTGGCCCAGAAGATGAGCACAGAACATGAAACTTCAGGGAACACTACCAAAGCTGTATATATTGAGCCTGAGATGTTCTCAAGATCTGTGGCAGCACAGTACCCTGAATCTCTTGTATTTGTCGTGTTTGTGCTGCGCCATTTGTCAGAAACATATAATGCATACAGAGAAAAATGAGATGTACCAACAGACACTGGATCCAGCAGAAGGAAATGGAGAAGGCAATGTACTTTGGGGCTTTGACTTTAAGATTCTTCCAACAGGAGTTCATGGGGCTGATTGTGATGGTCTGAAACACACTCAAGGGGCAGGTGGTGCCAAAGGACATACTCCTGCCCACTCTCTCAACATACAAAATAAGTTTCAGGCAAAATCAGTGAAAACATGTTTCCACCCCAAAGCTGTAATTGTCTGAGGGTAGAGAATGATCAAGGAGTTGGCTATAGTTAGGTGTTTGAGAATCATAACCATGGCTCTCATCCTGCATTGAGTGTGGTAAAGAAATAGGTAATGGTTAAGAAGGGACAAATTGCCCAGAATTCCAATCATAATCTGTGATAAGAATATTATCCCTAGGGCCAAATCTCTGGGGGTTATTTTTTTCATTCAATATTTTTAAATGAAAGTGTTCTCCTTCTTTTAAAGGGTTTGTATCTTTATTATTTATTTATTAGGCTGCACCAGATCTTCAACCTTCATTGTGGCATGTGGGATCTAGTTCCCTGATCAGGGATTGAACCCAGGGCCCCTGCATTGGGAGCGCTGAGTCTTAGCTACTGGAACACCACCCACGTCCCCAAAATATTTTCCTTTAAATAGTGACAGTCATTCTTCTGAGTAAAATGTCTCATTGATGTTTTTTGACAGCAAGTGTAATGTTACTTTTGTGCTCCTATTGGTTTGCCAAGGTTTCATGAAACAGGAAGAGATGGAGAGATAGCTGGTGTATTTCAGGGTAAATTCAGCAATAAGGATGAAGCAGAGTTAACCTGGAGGAAGCAATGACAAGTGAGAGTAATTGGAAAGAGAGCTTATTACAACATTTCAAGAATTAGCTGAAATTTGCTAGCCAGATTGGAGAAAAGTAACACTTCAATCACTGCCCATATCATCAGACAAATCTATTCTGAATAGATTCCATTTCTAATTTTAAAAATTATGCAATTTTTAGAAAAACAATTTCAAAAATTTAAATTAAAAATATATCTGAAACACCACAAAACATATAAACCATATGGCAAAATGGCTTTATCTTATCTTTAGCTTCTATTAAGACTGCTCACATCAACACACACACACACACACACACACACACACACACAAGATTTGTCACCAGCACAAAGAACTCCTAAAGACCATATAGTAGAATACAACATGACCAAACTGTTTCAACAGAAACTTCAATAGTTATTCAATGGATAATACATATGTAAAAAATATTCAATGTCCTTAGGAATCAGGAAAAGGAAAATATAACCACTACCTACACATCAAACACCATCCAGAAAACTAGAATGGAAATGACAGAAATATAACGTTTTGGCAAAGATGTGGGTCAACCAAGAATCTCAATCAGGTATTAAAATTTGAACAAAGATTTTGGAGACTAGATGTAATTTATGTTTCAACAATTCCTCTCCTATGTGTATCATCAAGACTAGTAGAATTTATGTGCTAGCACTTACCCATTACTCATGTGTGTGTGCATGTTCAGTCGCTTCAGTTGTGTCTGACTATTTGAGACCCTATGGACTGTAGCCTGCCAGGGATTCTCCAGGCAAGAATATTGGAGTGGGTTGCCCTGCCCTCTTCCAGGGGATCTTCCCAATGCAGGAATCAAACCTGTGTCTTCTGAATTGCTGGCAGATATTTACCCACTGAGCCGCCTGGGAAGCCCACACATTACTCATAATAGCCCTAAAATCAAAACTACTCAGTTGTCCATGAACAGTAGAATAAATCAGTAGAATTAATCCTTTGATAATCACACAGCAAAGACCTATATAGCAATGTTAATGTATACTAATAGTTAAATGCAATAATACGAAGAGTAGTCTTGTGTGGATATGAAAGTTGGACCAGAAAGAAAGCTGAGTGCTGAAGAATAGATGCTTTCAAATTTTGGTGCTAGAGAAGTCTCTTGAGAGTCCCTTGGACTGAAAGGAGATCAAATCAGTCAATCCTATAGGAAATCAACCCTGTATATTCATTGGAAGGACTGATGCTGAAGCTCCAATACTTTGGCTACCTGATGTGAAGAGATGACTCACTGGAAAAGACCCTGATGCTGGGAAAGACCGAGGGCAGGAAGAGAAGGGGGAACAGGATGAGATGGTGAGGTAGCATCACCAACTCAAGGAACATGAGCTTGAGCAAACTCCGGGAGATAGGGAAGTGCAGGGAAGCCTAGAGTGCTACAGTTCATGGGATTGTAAACAGTCAGACACAAGTTAATGGCTAGAACAATAACATACAAATAGATTCCCCAAAATCATATGCAACTGGGAGAAAAGGCCAATATGAAGGTTTTCAGACTCTATGATTCCATTTAAGTATGAAGCAGGCAAAAGTGATCTAATCTCTTAAATGTTAGAATGGTTGTAAAGCTCTTACCAAAAATCCTGACCTACAAATAGATTCAAGAAAACTATAGTCTTGGGAATAGAGACTAGGAGTATAGAGGGTTTCTAGGTGACCCACAATATTCGGTTTCATTCATATACATTTATATATATATATATATATATAAATTTTCTTTATCGACTTTTGGCTGTGTTGGGTCTCCACTGTTGCACGGGCATTTCTCTAGTTGCAGAGAGCAGGGTCTACTCTCTAGTTGCGGTGCTCAGGCTTCTCATTGCAGTGACTTCTCTTGTTGTGGAGCTCAAGCTCTAGGGTGTTCAGGCTTCATTCATTGCAGCATGTGAGCTCAGTATTTGTGGTTCCCGGGCTCTAGAGCATAGGCTCAATAGTTGGTGCATGAGCTTAATTGCTCTGCAGCGTGTGGAATCTTCCCAGATCAGGGATTGAACCCACATCTCCTGTATTGGCAGGCTGACTCCTTACCACTGAGCCACCAGGGAAGCTC
>NW_011476259.1:2040-2251 GCF_000754665.1 Bison bison bison | reverse complement strand
AGTCTAAGAATTTACCATATGGTCAATATCAAATATAAATGATTTTTTGAGGTCATAATAAAGTACAGATGCAGTTTCACAGACTACTGTTACAGTAAATGTCCAAATTGGATTTAATGATGCAAGATTTGTTTAGTGTTAGTTGGCACCCCACTCCAGTACTCCTGCCTGGAAAATCCCATGGATGGAGGAGCCTGGAAGGCTGCAGTCC
>NW_011476259.1:0-1325 GCF_000754665.1 Bison bison bison | reverse complement strand
TCCCAGGCACGGGGGAGCCTGGTGGGCTGCAGTCTATGGGGTCGCACAGAGTCGGACACAACTGAAGTGACTTAGCAGCAGCAGCAGTTGGCCACAGAAAGGCTCATTTGCTATCATTCCAGGAACAAAGCATAATGGTATGTATCAAATAAATTATTGGATGATAAATCCTTCTTTACTAAACTGCAATGCATGAAATACTGCTATGTGATAAAAAGAGTGTAGCTCTTTTACCTGTTATTAATAATTTTGGTCTAAATGCCTAGGTATTTATTAATGCTTACAATGAGTAAAACTATTAACAATGAAGCAAGATTTGTGAATGTTAAAATACAAGAGACATGTACTTTATGCATGTCTTAAATGCAACATAGTGAATATGGAACCCTGTGTATTGTTTAAGTTGAAATCATCAAGAAATGAGTCGTGAGCTTGGAATTGATGCTAAAATATTATTAAGCCATACAACACAAGACAAGATACATTTGGTAGTGACTATATTTTAACACTCATAATTAAAAAGTTATCTTTTCCTTAAATGTTACTTCTCTAACTTGAGTAGGGAAAGCATCTCTCCATAGTTGTTAGACCTCGAATGTTTTCAATGGAGATAATCACTGTATCTAGTAAATGCATCATATTCCTAGAGCTTGATTTAAAAAAAAAAAACAACATTTTTATCCAAAAACAAACTCATATTCTCAATGTATGCAGAGGATTAGAAAACTGTTACGTGCTATCCTGGCTTCCCTGGTGGCTCAGCAATAAAGAATCCACCTGCAATGAAAGAGATGTGGGTTCAGTCCCTGGGTTGGGAAGATCCCCTGGAGGAGGAAAGGGCAACTCACTCTAGTATTCTTGCCTGGAAAATTCCATAGACAGAGGCGGCTGATAGACGATGGTCCATAGAGTCTTAAAGAGTCAGACATGACTGAAGTGACTGAGCATGCATGCACAGTGCTATCATACTCTGTATAATAGGCAAAAAGGCAGTATAAACCTACCTCTAATTATAATGAAAAATTAGTCTTTAAACCCTGTAAAGTAATGTAAAGGTGGCTCAGTGGTAAAGAATCCACCTGCAATGCAGGAGATGCAGGTTCAATCCCTGGGTTAGGAAGATTCTCTGGAGAAGGAAATGGCAGCCCACTCCAATATTCTTGCCTGGAAAATTCCATGGACAGAGGAACCTGGTGGGCTACAGTCCACGGGGTCACCAAGAGTTGGACACAACTGAGCCTGCAAGCATGCATGCAAGGTAACATCAGAATGATTTCAAAACAAAAAGCCTTAAGACCTTAAAAAATGATTCTTCATCCTCACTG
>NW_011476258.1:37918-40623 GCF_000754665.1 Bison bison bison | reverse complement strand
CCCCATGGACTGCAGCTCACCAGGTTTCCCTGTCCTTTACCATCTCCCAGAGTTTGCTCAAATTCATATCCATTGAGTCGGTGATGCTTGTCTAACCAGCTCATCCTCTGCCGCCCCTTTCTTTCACCCTCAACTATCAGGCTCTTTTTCAGTGAGTCAGCTTTTCCTATCAGGTGGCCAAAGAGTTTCAGCTTCAGCATCAGTCCTTCCAGCGAATATTCAAGGTTGATTTCCTTTTAGGATGAACTGGTTTGATCTCCTTGCAGTCCAAGGGACTCTCAGGAGTCTTCTCTGTCACCACAATTTGAAAGCATCAATTCTTCGGTGTTCAGCCTTCTTTATGGTCCATTTCTCACATCTGTACATGACTACTGGAAAACCATAGCTTTGACTAGACGGACCTTTGTCAACAAAGTGTTCAATAGTGATGACTAGATTGTGGGACTTCAATCATCCTTCTCCACTGGGAAGCTGGTCCTGGAAAGTCTAGAGGCCCTGAGGTACTCGATTGGAAGGATGAAATTCACATTTATTGAGCACCTACTGATATTAGAAAGATCATAGAATAGGGGTGAGAACCACAATTCCTAACTCCAGGGAGCATGAACTGATAGTCCATGAACCACATGGTGTGGCAAAGTGTGGGATGGGGTTTGTGGTCATTTGGTTGGGGGGACGAGCCTTCTGGGAAGGCTTCTCCTAGGAGGTGACACCTGGATGGATTGCATTAGGAAGAGCCTTGGGGCAGACCGGTAGGAGAGAGAGAGGAGGGCAAGATTTACAGGTTTTATAAGAGTGCCAGTGTTGTAGGAAGATTAACTTCATCTCCAAACCCGTGTGAAAAGTCACTCAGCTCCACTTACGGAGACGGAGCAGGCGACTAGAGGGGTTGAGTTGCCCCCGCGGGAAACCCCGGAGCTGGGAGTTGATGCTGATCTGTGATTTAAGAGGCGGGATTCCTTCCAGTCCGCCAGGGACAGAAGCTGGGATGTCCACACTGGGCGAGTGGAGGACAGTCTGCGAGCAGGAGCCCAGGACAACTCAGGGACCAGAGAGAAGCCGAGGAAGGTGCTTGTGTCACCTGGGGGGCAGGCGGTGGCTTCGTCTCTCAGGCTCCCCCTCCAAGCAGGGTCTCCAGCGCCGACTAGGAATGTGGGCGGGCCAAAGCCGGAGCCTGAGGGAGGGGCCCCGCGGGCCCCGCCCCAACCATTGTGCCGGGGGAGCCGGCGAGCGAGCGGCGTGGCGCAGGCCAATCAGGACGCGCGATGCAAATGAAAAGGCCCCCGGGCGGCCCCGAGCTGCTCGGACGCCCTGCGGAGGGCTCGGACAGCAGCGGAGCGCGAGCCCAGGGGTCACCGGCTTGGTGAGTGGGTTGCCGGGGGCCCGGGTCGGACGCCGGGGCCAGGAGGACGGAGGGCGGGCGCAACCGGGCTAAGAGATGACTCTGGACACGGACGTGGCTGAGACGCGCAGGGGCTCCGAGCAGAGGACCTGCCGGACCTGTGAAGGACGCGGGGTGCAGAAAGCCGGGGACCAGCGGTCCACGGACTGACGGGGACACCGACCCATGGAGGGCGGGGGGCACACTCATGTCATATCCCCGCCCGGCGCAGACAGGAATCCGCGGTTTCACCGCGCAACCGAAGAGAGAGGAGGAGGCCAGCGGGCCCAGCCATCGGCACCATGGCCAGCTGCCGCCACCATTCGGGCTACCTGGCGGACGATGAGGCCGGCCACCCTACCTACGTGGCCCGAGTAAGTGGGGAACCCACCGTGTTCCCCAGTAGCCCACAGCCCCCCCGCTCCCCCCGCCCCCCGTTTCTCATCCCCCACGGATGTCCTCTCTGGGCCGCATAGTGACCTGTTGTCTTCAGCACTCCGCCGCCGCCCTGCTGGGCCCTGGTCACCTCTGTCAGTCTCTTTCCCTGTGCCCCCACCCCCGACCCCCAGGGGCCTGGGAGGACCCCAGAGTGAGAACAGAGTCTCCTGAGGGCCTCTGGCTGGAGATGCAGCAGCCGCTATGGGGCGCACAGGGCTCAGGACCGCAGGTGGTCTGAGGAGACCGGCAGTGGGGCAGTGCCGAGAGGTTTTGTGGTTGCCCAGTCATGCCCTGGGTGAGGGCACAAGCGGGCTTTCAGACTGCCCAGCCACATCTTGTGTATGTGAAGCGTACACGTCAGGGAAGCTTCAGGGCCACCCTGAACGGACCCCCATTCTGCAAGAGAGGGACCTCAAGAGAGGGCATCGTGCCTGAAGCTGGCAGAGCCAGGGTCCAGAGCCTGAGCTGCCTGGCTCCAAAACCCCGTTCATTTTACTGCCCAGTCCCCACCCAGCTCCTGGTGCCCTAGGAGGACCCCCGGGAACACCTTCCCCCGCCATGGGGCATCCTTGCCCACCCTGACATGCCTGTCTGCTCAGGTGCAGCCACCTAAGAAGTCACTGTTCTCGGAAATGGGCCACGCCTCCAAGCCGGGCCACAGGCCACACCCGCCTTCCTCGCATGACCCCTCTGGCAGTTCAGGCCGCTGCAGAAACCGTCAGGGCCCTCGACCCTTTAGGAGCTTCCTGGATTTCCTTGTCGAGGGTCAGGTGCTGGAAAGCCTGCAGACGGTGGTGGAGGAGGCAACGGAGCGCATGGCCACCGTGAAGACCGAGGCGGGAGTGCCGCTGGTGGAGATGCAGGACCCCGTGGAGGTGCCGAGGGG
>NW_011476258.1:31973-36432 GCF_000754665.1 Bison bison bison | reverse complement strand
GCCACCACTACTGTTACTGAAAAAGGACCCAGGTTTCTTGCCAGGCCCTTGTGGGCACCACCTGAGCCGGGGGTGGGGTGGGGGGCTGTGAGCTAACGAGTGAGCTCAGAGTCTGGTCCTAGCCACTGCCACGTGTTGTCAAAGATGAATAAAGGCTATTTTTTATTCTGGGTATTTTTTTTTTTTTAAGGTTTGTACGTGAGTCTCGGAGGCCCTCCCAGAAGGGGAAGGTCCTGTCCCTTGCGGACAGCAGCCTGAGCCCAGAGTAGGGCCCTGTGTCTGAGGCCTACCCGCTGTGGTCCTGCCGTCCAGGGTGGGACTCTCCAAGCGAGTCTGCAGGCTGAGAGGGCGGTCCTCGGGCAGAGTGTGGAGAGAGGACGTGGGTGGCCTCACCCTGGCGGCTCCTCTGCGTGGCCCCCAGCCTGCTTTCACCCCATCGGGGTTCAGGCACGCTTCCCTCCTCTGAACCCCGGCCTGGGTGAGGGTCGTGCAGACCCCCTTTTGACTACATGGGGACTGAGGTCACTGGCCTGGCCCTGGGCCTGACTGACCAGGGTGGGTCGGCACATGGGACCCCAGCCCAGCTCTCCAATGGGCCAGTGGAGCCGACCTGGTGAGGCCACACCCAGTGTGGAGCGGGCGATGTGCCGTGTGGGTGCTGCGGAGGATGCTCTGGGTGGGAGGGAAGCCAGAGGGCAGGCAGGGATGGATGACCTGTCTCCCTCACCCTCCCCCGACTCCTGCGCAGAGCCCCGGCTGCAAGTTCAGCAAGAAGAAGCCGCTGCCCTCCATCCTGTCCAGGTCCAGCAGCGTGTCCCAGCTCTCCAACCCTTGGCATGAGGAACTCGTCGACTACCTGAAGGATCAGGCCGTGTCCCTGCTCGTCCACAAGTACAGCTTTGAGAAGAGCCTCGCTGACCAGCTGGGCTTCATCTCCTTCCCGGTCACTGAGGTGCTCATGGACCTCTACCTGGGCTTCAAGAAGGTGAAGGGCTCACACGTCCGCCTGTCCTCCACGGTCGACTGGCACTGCCTGCTGCGCCAGCTGGAGGAGGCCGAGTCCAGCCAGCGCTCGTCCCGGCTGGTGTTCCGGGCCCCCGACCGACCGACCTCCCAGCACAGCACCCCCCGGCGAGGCCTGGGGACCCCCGCCACGCCCTCCGAGGTCTCCACCAGGGGCCACAGGATCCGGGATAAGCCCACGGGGCCCTCCCGCCTCGACACGAGGCCCAAGGGCTCCCGGCCACATCCCCCACAGGAGCACTCCAGGCCCCCAGAGGCCAAGCGGATCCTGTCCCCCACCAAGGCCGGCGTGGCCTCCCATCCGTCCGAACAGACAGTGGACATGGAGGACCGGCAGAGCATGGAGGAGGAGGATGAAGAGGAGGAGGATGAAGAGGAGGAGGAGGAGGATGAACAGGAGGAGGAGGAAGATGAACAGGAGGAGGACGAGGAGGAAGACTTCTTTGGAGATGAAGACCAGCCCCAGAGCTCCCAGGAGCCTCCAGGGGAGGCCACAATCAGCTCCCCCATGGCAGGCTCCGGGGCAGGCCCCAGTGACCCCTTGTGAGGCCCCATGCGGCCTCACCACACACTCCATGGCCCACTCCTCCTGCCACCGCTGACCACTGCTGTTGCACCTGCCCTGCCCGAGCAGAGGTCAGAATGGCTGGTACCCACAAGGAGCTTCGCTGAGCCTCTCGTGGGAGCCAACAGGAAAAATAAAGCTTGTGTTGATGCAGCACGGTTTTCCTGTCAGAGATCTCAGATGTCCTTCCACACATCCACTTCTGCCCCCCACCCAGACCCTCCGGTGGGCTGAGCCCGGCCTCCTGGGAAGCTGCCAGTGCCCTGAGCCCTGTGACCTCCTTGGCTCTGCTCCTGGCTCTTCTCTGCCCCAGTCTGAATCTTCCTGGCTCTTCAAACCTCTTGAGAAAGAACAAAAGTGAAAGTCGCTCAGTCCTGTCCGACTCTTTGCGGCCCCATGAACTAAACAGTCCATGGGATGCTCCAGGCCAGAATACTGGAGTGACCAGCTGTTCTCCTCTCCAGGCAACCTTCCCAACCCAGGGATTGAACCCAGGTCTCCCGCGTTGCGGGCAGATTCTTTACCAGCTGAGCCACCAGGGAAGCCTCTTAGGACTCATTGTCTCCACCCACACACTGCCCCTGGGATTATTGCTTCCCCTTCCAGAGAGGGGCAGCTCTGCCAGGACACACACGCCCTCTGCTGGTCGGTCAGGCTGTGGACTGGCTGCCCCTTCCGTAGGGGCCCTGGGCAGAACAGGACAGCTCTCTCTCTCGAAGGGTCTGTGGACTCGGCTGGTACCCTGGTTGGAGGGTCTCACGTCCAAGGCCCTCCCAGAGCTTCTGGCCATCCTGTATCCCCAGCTCAGCACCCTCCTCCCCTCTGCCTTCCTAGGGCTAACCTGGCATCCTCACCCTGACCCTGCCCCTGCAGCTCCAGGGACTCAGGGAGAGGCACGTTGGCTTCCCTGACTCTATCCCTGGGGTCTCTGCTGCTCTTGGATCAGCAGACAGCTCTTTATTCCAAGCAGCAGTTCTGGAGTCGATGTGCTTTTTTGGGGGAGGCGTGGGATTTTAGCTCCCTGACCAGGGATCAAAGCCACACCCCCTGCAGAAGCAGCAGGAGTCATAACCACTGCACTGCCAGGGATGGCCTGCGCTGGTCTCTGGACACTGTCTTCACCTTGCGGGGAGATTACCTGCTGTGTCCTCACCGTCGTCTGGTCCCAACACAATGGGAAGCCGTTGGCAGCTTTCAGCAGGCACCTCGTGTGACCTGATTTATGCTTTTTAAGAAAAACCACTTTCTTGGGTGGAGAATGTCTTGGGAGGGGCCTCAGTAGCAGGGAAATCTCAGCGGTGTGGTAGATATCTGGAGGGGGACATGGGGTACGTTGGTTTAGGGTGCTGACGGGGACTCAGGAGACATGCCTTCCAAGCTGTTCGGAGTCAGAGCCATCAAGATGCGTTGGGGTAGATGGGAGGGGTGTGGTGAAGAGAGGAATCAAAGATGAGTCCCCAGTTTGGGGCTTGAAGAGCTTGTGAATTTGTGAACAGGGGTGGCATTACTCAAAATCAGAAGCCTAGGGTCGAAGCAGTGGGAAAGAGGCTGCAAGTTCTGGTCTGGTCATACTACATTTGAGATGTTTGTTGGTGTGTCTGGATTGCACTCTAGCCCCTCTGCCTGGGTTGGAGGCCCCTCCAAGACAGGGTCTACTAAATCCAGGGCAGACAGCATTTTAGACACTGAGTTGTTGAAAAGATCAAGGCACCTTGTCCTACATGGAATTCCAAATAAAGACAATGTTAAGCCTGAAAACTGGGACTTCCCTGGTGGTCCAGTGGTTACGACTCCACACTTCCACCGCAGGGGGCGTGGGTTTGATCCCTGGTCAGGCAACTAACAGCCCACACGCTGATCAGCACCGAGTCAGGGGGAATATGAAAACCGAAAACTAATCCATTGCTGTAATTTAAATGAATCTATCCTGGATTTTCTGAATTCTAAATTCTGGATGTCTGGATGATTTAATCAAACACAGACTTTTTTTTCTTTTTTCTCCCTGCTTTGCTGGTGCCCCAAGTGCTGAGCAGTCAGCCGTTTCCTGGGCTGGGCTGAACTGAAGGGCCTAGAAGTCAAGGTAAGAATATTCCACGAATGAATAAATAAACAGCCGTGTAAGTTTCCCGCCTTACAGGACTGAGCAGACAGCTCTCTGAGAAGGCAGTGAGTCCCCAGCCTGGGACACACAGTCACCCAGGCTTGGTTCGCAGTCATTTGGTCTCCCAGGGCTCCGGGTTCCCAAGGCAGCTCAGGGTTTTCTGATGACTGCTAGCCTCTATATCACAGCTCCCTGCTGCCCTCTGCTGCCCAGTGGCCTAGTGACCATGAGATTCTGCCCAGGAAGGGCCCAGGGAATTCAGAACCTCCAGGGTCCAGGGACACTAAATGTGACCCAATGTCAGGGGGCAGTGGTCGAGCGACTGGAGGATTAGGTCCAGGAACTGAAGGAGCATGTGTCCACTCGTGACCACATAATCTAGTAGTCGAGCAACCTCAAGCCCCTGCAGCTGTGGACCTGGGGTCCGAGGGGGACACCATCACTGAGGGCCAGGGGATCTGGGATCAAGGTGATCGGGTGAACTGGGTTACTGAGCCCGGCGGGCGCTAGAGCGGCGCCCTAGCCGGCAGCCGCCTGGCATCCAGCACTCCCGCGGCTGGGAGCCGCCTGCGCCTCCCCTGGATCCTCATTGGTCAGCCCTCGGAGGCGTGGACCAATCAAAACGTTCCTCGTGTCGCCAGGGCCCTCCCAGCCGCCGCTCGCCGAAGCTGGGGGCGGGTCTCTCCGGCGCGGACCCAATGGCAGCAGAGGCGGAGCGCCGTGCAGGCCGGCGATTGGCTGCTGCGGCGGGCCCTGTCAGAGTCCGGATT
>NW_011476258.1:30337-31548 GCF_000754665.1 Bison bison bison | reverse complement strand
GGGGGGCCGTGCCGCCAAGAGCGACGCGGGGCTCGTGACCTGCGGGTCGGTGCTGAAGCTGTTCAACACGCAGCACCGGGTGCGGCTGCACTCGCACGACATCAAATACGGATCCGGTGCGCGGGCCGGGGCCGGGGCCGCCCGACGGCGGGCTGGGCGCTGGGTCCCCGCGGGGCAGCGGGCTGGGGGTCCTCAGGGCAGGAGGCCGGAAGTTTCGAGGGCGCGGTCGGTACGCCGTTCGGAGCGGCGGACCTGGGAGTGCGACCAGAGGCGGGCGGGGGCGGGAGCGCCTTGGGGAGCCGTTGGGTCCCAGGGTCGAGGTCGTCGGGAAAGCGGAGGTTGTCCGGGGCGAGGGTCGGCGTTGCCACGTTGACGGCCACCCCGGGGATGGGGTGTCGTCCCCAGGCAGCGGCCAGCAGTCGGTGACCGGTGTGGAGGCGTCCGACGACGCCAACAGCTACTGGCGGATCCGCGGCGGCACGGAGGGCGAGTGTCCGCGCGGGTCCCCGGTGCGCTGCGGGCAAGCGGTGAGGCTGACGCACGTGCTCACCGGCAAGAACCTGCACACGCACCACTTCCCGTCGCCGCTGACCAACAACCAGGTGAGCGCCCCTGGCTTGTGAGCGCGGGGCCTGGGCACCTGCTCAGAGCCCCAGCTTTTCTCTGTGAAATGGGAGCGTCAAGTTACAAGCGTTTGCCCGGCGCCCACTCTGGGGACAGAGAGATGACCCCCACCGGCGCCTACCCACTGGAGCCCTCAGCTCCGCAGGGACACAGCTGGAAGAGCCGTCTGGCTGGAGAGGTCCACTCCTGGGCGGGAGCTGGACCCAGGAGGGGGATCCACACAGCTGTTGCGGTAGAGAATGGGAAACTCCGCGGCGAGGAGGCACTCAGGCCGGCCCTGGAAGGATGAGGAGGAATCCAGGGAGGAGATGGGCGTCTTCCCAGGCCTGGGCAAGAGCCTGTGTGCGAGTTCATCAGAACTGGGAGGGCGGTGGGGCTGGAACAGAGGGTGGTTGGGGGCTTATCCAAAGAAAAGGATGAGATAATAGAGCCTTGGCTGTCAGGCTGAGAGGCAGACATGATGCTGAGTGCAGGTCAGAGGGTTTAGGACAGAAGGAACTGGAGGAGGAGGGAGGCGGGGAGGTCTTGACTCCTTGGGGGCCAGTGGTCGCCACCCAGGCAGGTGAGATGGGGTGTGCACGTGTTTG
>NW_011476258.1:27202-30237 GCF_000754665.1 Bison bison bison | reverse complement strand
ACTCAGGGCTCCCTTCGTCGCGACCGCTGTCCTCACCCTGTCTGCCCCCACAGGAGGTGAGCGCCTTTGGGGAGGACGGCGAGGGGGACGACCTGGACCTGTGGACCGTGCGCTGCTCAGGGCAGCACTGGGAGCGGGAGGCTGCCGTGCGCTTCCAGCACGTGGGCACCTCCGTGTTCCTGTCGGTCACTGGCGAGCAGTACGGGAGCCCAATCCGGGGGCAGCATGAGGTGCATGGCATGGCCAGTGCCAGCGCCCACAATAAGTGGAAGGCCATGGAAGGCATCTTCATCAAGCCCAGCCCAGAGGCCCCTGGGGGCCACGATGAGCTCTGAGTGCTGTGGACCAGGGGGTGGAGGGCAGCGGGGGGTGTTGTCTGCAGACGACTCTCGGGGGAGACTTTGGCTTTGTAGGGGTTCTCAAGTGCCTTTATGATTAAAGAATGTTGGTCTGTGGTCGCACTTAACCGTGAGCCTGGGGCTGACCCGAAGCTGCCAGCTGGTCCCACTCAGCAACTCTTCCTCAGTGTGAAAGCTCTGTCTCCAGCACAGCTGGTAGCTGAACCCGTCCAGACCTCTCTGATGCTCTTCTGTGCACTCTCAACACTTCCCAGGGCCATCACAGCCCCCTCCCCCCACCCTCAGATGGCCTGATATGCTCCAGCCCTCGAGCTCCATGAACCTTCCTGATAAGGGCTGGGGTCTCAGCAGATTGCAGGAGCCCTGCTCCCTACCAGTTGGGATGGGCACAAGCTGGCCAGTCCCTCATCCCTTGAAGGGCGTCCCTTCCTCCTGACACCCTTCCCCTGGCAGTTGCGACAGTCTGGACCCTTGCCTTTGACCAAGCACTGGGCCGGGACTCTGCCCATCTGGTGGAGATTCACATCGCAAGATTCGTCTCCGTGCAGATTGGCACCCCACATGCTCAGCTAGCCCCAAACCCTGGAAGCCCTAACAGAACTTCAAAAGATATTGCAAGGGAAGATAACCACAGAGGACTGCTGCTTGCAGACATCTGAGAAGGCTTCCTGGAAGAAGAGTCACACTTTGAGCTGTCAAAGGGTTGAAACTTGAAGGAACAATAAATCGGCTGGCCCTTGACAGAGGACGGTAATAGCAGTTTTGCTGGTGCGTGGGTGCCCTCTAGAGGTGATAGCAGAGATTACAAGCTGAAGGACTTGAGCTGCTGGGGTTAGAGGGTGCCACTTTCCGGCAGGAGAGGAAGAGCCCAAGGAGAGGCCAGGGGTGGCAACCAGTGGGAAGGGCCTTAGAGGAGAGTGAGCACCTGACTTCTGAGAAGTCAGTTGGCCTTAGGGCATGAGAGAAAAGCTCTAGCCAGTTGTGAAACCTGAGCGGAGGGAGGGTCATGATTACCCCCTTTACTCCCCTGTCCCTTCCCCCAGGAGGTCCTGCTCTGCTTCGACCTTTTGAGCATCCTTTACTACCCTCCACTTCTCTCCCACTGCTCACCTGACCTGAGACAGGCGTGCAGGCAGTTTGTTGGGAAGTGATCCCAGGAAACACTGGGGAAGGAGTGGGGCTGAGAGGAACCCGAAAGGCAGCCGGTAGAACATGCAAGTGGGGGGCACTTATCCAACCAGGGTACCTTCTCTCACTGGCTGAGGGCTGCGGGGCGCTGGGGGTGTCCCTCTGCAGCCCTTCCCACTTGCCCTGGATTCTGCAGCCAGAACGAAGCCCTCAGGCACTGGCGGTGAGCATCCTTTCCATAGAGGTGAGTGCTAACGGGGTGTGGGCGCCTGCAGTGTGGACCACACTGAAAGTCCCAGGGGCGGTCCTCTGGTCTATCCCTGGCCCCACTGGGCTGTGAGAGCCCACTTCTGCCTCTGTTACCGCCCTGCCACAACACACACACAAGTGAGGAGTGTTAGTTAATAGCGGACTCCAACAGTGCACGGGAAGAATCCTCGGGAAATCGAGGCTGAAGCTGTGAGAGCAGGTGAGGTGGCCGCAGGCGGAATGCAGGACAAGACCAAAAATTAAAACTGCAGCAGCAGCTGATCTCTCGTTTATTGAAAACTAAGTGCCAGGCACTGGGTCAGCGATTTACACAGCGTCTCATCTGCTCCCAGCAACGAATCTATGAAGCACAGCACGTTCAATTATCGTCTTAATTTTTCAGAGGAGGTTTACTGAGGTTGCTAAAGATGCAAACCCAGCTCTGTCTGCCTTCCGAAACATTTGCTCTCAGGCTCTGGACTGAGCGAATAAAAGAGGAGGGGACCCAGATGCGCAGTAGCCTAAATACTACCCTCTCCAACACACACACGCTGCAGCTCTGTGAGGGCCGGCGGCGCTATGTCCATCCTCCCGGGTCATCAGTCCCCCGGGAAGCACTGAATGACTGCTTATCCAAGATCACGCAGGGACCCGAGTGGCGCCCCCTTCCCTGTGCCTTCCACGGATCCGCAAGGCTCCGGGGGAGGGGGCGGTGGTGGAGGTGAGCTCCAAGACCTTGTCCCGCACATAGCCCAGGCCCGCCCGGTGGTTTCAGACAGATCTCATTCGGTTCAAGTCCGGCGATGCGGTGGGGTTGAGCGGGGAGGGGGTTACCCCAGCCACGAAGCCCACCGCAGCCGAGCACGCCACTGGGGAGGCACCGGGAGCAATCCCAGTATGCCAGACGGGGCGGCCTGCAGCCGCGCCGGCGTTGGCTTGAGCGCGCGCGCGCGCGCGGGTCGGGACATTTTCCTCTGGTCACAGCCCCCTCCGCTGCGGGTCTGCCCGCGCGCCCGGCGCCCCCCACCGGGCTTCCAAGCGCCTCGCCCAGGCGGAGATGAAAACTCGCGGAGACTGGAGCTGCGAAAAGGCGGGCAAAGTTCCCTTTGATAAGTTATGAATGGGGAGGCAGTGTTCGCAGAACTCATTGTTAAAACCGCGGAGCCGAAGCCTCGGCCCGCGCGCGACCAATCAGGGCCCGCAGGCTATTTTGAAATCGCTCCGGCCCCAGCCAACGAGCGCGCGCGGGGAGGAGCCTTCGCCGGCGCCGGCCAATGGGCGCGGCGCTATGCTAAGGAG
>NW_011476258.1:23481-25845 GCF_000754665.1 Bison bison bison | reverse complement strand
CTATGGTTTGAAGAGGATCTTTGCAACCGACTCACAGGTAAGACTGGGGGCTCAAGGTTTGGTCAGGACCCTGTGGACAAAGAGGCCCACTGCTTTGCCTGGAGGGTTTGCCCGGGCCAGGCTCAGACCCAGCTTCACCTGCCTTGACTTCCTGGGGGTGCCCTGAGCCTGGCCCTCCTGGCACGCCTGGGGAGAATGTTCTCCTGGGTCCTCCGCAGGAGCAGTGCTAGCTGGGGTGGATGGTGGGCTCAGGAAATGGAGCCGTGTGTCCTCCACCCACGCCCGCTTGTTCTCTTACAGGGATGTGTACTGCCCTGAGCCTGCAGGAGGGACGGTGAAGCGCCCAGCACCCCACCTGCACAGCTGCAATCGGGGGGCTGGAGCCGACCTGCCAAGGAGATTGGCCCCAGGCATGCCTGCAGGGCCCTCAGCGTCAGGACCAGACACAAAGGACTTTCAAGTGCCCAGTGGCAGCCATTCAAGCCTGTCTCCTTGAGAGGGGGCCCATTCGTGTCTGAAGGGGCATTTGGGAGTACCCTTCATCAATGGCTGTGCCCAGAGGGACAAGGGTAGATGCCCTGGCACCCAGGGTAGGATGAGGGGCAATGACACATGCTTGTCTACCTCCTAGGCCTGACCCCTTGCTCCTATGCAGACTCTGTACCCCATGGCCAAACATGCCATGCAGCTGTTTCCTGCCTTTGCTGGGAACTCAAGGCTCTGCTCAAATGTCCCCTCCTAAGGAAAGCCTCGGAGAAGGCAATGGCACCCCACTCCAGTACTCTTGCCTGGAAAATCCCATGGACGGAGGAGCCTGGTGGGCTGCAGTCCGTGGGGTCGCTAAGAGTTGGACACGACTGAGCGACTTCATTTTCACTTTTCACTTTCATGCACTGGAGAAGGAAATGGCAACCCACTCCAGTGTTCTTGCCTGGAGAATCCCAGGGACGGGGAAGCCTGGTGGGCTGCCGTCCATGGGGTCGCACGGAGTCGGACACGACTGAGCGACTCAGCAGCAGCAGCAGCAGGGAAAGCCTTCCCCGGGCTCCAGGGCGCCCAGGGTTCCTCCTCACGGCCGGTTAGATCACATTCTCCACCTGTGGCTGAAGCCCTCTTTAGATTAGGAGCCCCTGAAAGCAGCAAACATTTCCTTTTGGCGGTGCTTGACACGGCATACTTTAAAAAATCCAAAGAAACATACAAAGCATGAAGTATTATAAGCATAAACACGAAGGGGATGTTAACAAGGGCCTCCCTGACTCTTAGAGGATGCTTGTCCTGGTTTTAAAAAAGCACATACTACGTGTTTTAGAGTCAGGTCCGAAAGTCACAGGTGGTGGCCAGGCAACAGAATGGAGATTTGGAGGCAGCAGTATCTGAGTCTGCCTGCAGCCCTAGGCAAGATACACAGGCCAGACCTCTCCTTCCTTGCAGGAGGCGGGCCTCAAAGTGGGAGGAAGTGAAGGCCACCTCCTGTCTTGGGGATAGCTGGGGCTGGTGGCCTGGCGGTAGGAGGTGAAAAAACGTCTCAGGATACAGGGGCTGACAGGAGGAGGTGTGGGGAGGGGCCAGGAACATGTGCTCCAGGGAGCACCACCGCCCCCCTTAAGATACTGGCATGGATGGTGGTTGGTCCCTGGCCAGCAGGAGAGGGAAAGTGAGAAGCAGGTTTTGGAGAGGGTGGAGGGGGAAAGAAGCTGCCAGTTTCTGCTCTGCTGAGTGTGAGACACCCAGGAAACGTCCCGCCCCGGGGACCCGTACATATGGGTCTGGAACCCAGGGAACTTGGGGTTCAGTCAGTTCTGGGTTGGGACTAAGAAGCAGGTAAGATGTCCAAGAAGGAATGGTGAAGACCCTCACGTGGAGAGGACAGAGGCTGGAGAGTAAGTCCAAAGAAAAGGTGGGGCTCCGGGGCTATAGGATTTGTGGGCAGAGAGACGTCTCCGGGGCATTGATGTCCCTCAGGTCCTACAGATTCTGAGGAGGGGAGCGGCCGGGATGCGGGGGGCCTGGAGGCAGCCTGGGGTCCAAGGGTCTCAAAGAGATTGCGAGAGTTGGCCGCCCAGGAACGGGGTGGGCCTGGTCTGGGTGCAGCGGTGCGCGCCCCGTCGAAGCCCGAGGGCGCATGCGCGGAGCGGCGGGCATTGTCACGTGCTGCCGTCTGGCCCGCGGACTCCGGGGAGTGGCCGGACTGGTCTGGGCAGCGGCGCGTGCGGTGGCTGGGGGACAGCGGTGCGTCCCGGACCGAGTCCCAACGGGCACGCGAGTTCCGGCCCTCGGGGCAGGGGGTGGGGGCTGGGCACGCCCGGACCCCGGGGGTCCCGCCTGGATGGTGGCGGAGCTGCGACCCTCGGGGGGCTCTCC